>NC_087196.1:10598357-10633357 GCF_035594125.1 Scylla paramamosain | reverse complement strand
GTAGGTGTTGGCAGGGTTGGTTTGGTTTGGAGTGTTGAGGTTTTATGATATTGTAGAGACAGAGAGGTTCAAAGCTTTATTAGACTTGTATCTTTGAGCCATGAGTCAGTAGAGAGGGAGAAAGAGGCAGACAGGCAGAGAGACAGGAAAAACAGGGAGGAAGAAAAGCTATTTGCACTGTACCTATAGGTCAGTATGGTGTAGAGTTGTATACTTGAATCAAGAGTAAATATAGACGCAGATACGAAGGCGGGCAAGCTGAGAGAGAGGGAAAGAAAGGGTCTGAATGAAAGGGAGGAGTCAGGCCTGCAGAAGGGGAGCTTTTGGTATTGTTTACTGATTAGTGTGATAAAGTGTTGTATTGTGTTGTGAGGTGCAGAGAAAGAGAGAGAGGCTTGTGTGGTGATATTTCATGTTGATGTACAGCAATATGAAATAGTTCTCAGGAGAGAGAGAAAGAGATAGAAATTAGTGACACACATACACACACACACACACACACACACACACACACACACACACACACAGTAATACTCTATAGAAACCTGTTTCTTTCCTAATTTGTCTATCTCCATCTTGTTTTTCATTGTAAGTCATTAATGTTTATCTTGTATTGTCTTGGCATTATTAAAACATGAGGTATATTATTATTAGTGGTTGTAGTTTTGTATCACAACATTAACTTATATTAGTTTTGCCTGAAAATCTCTCGTTTTCTAACATTCTCCCATGCTGCAGGCCTGAGTCCAGACCGAGACCCAGAGAAATGTAAACAAACGCACCAGTCAGACTTGATATAGGAGTGAATTTGTTGCTTTTTAAAGCGGCAGTCGGTCTGTACATGTGTGAGGTGGCGAGGGGTGTCGCCAGGGGGCGGCTAGTAGCGTCTGCCACCAGGGAAATATGTAAAAACATAAAAAAGACGCTTCTCAAGAAAGGTAAGGCCGGTTGCAGCTTTTATTTTTTCTTTATTTCTTTCCATCAGGTTAGGTTTATATTAATTCAGTTAGTTAGGTTTGGTTAAGTCTCTCTCTCTCTCTCTCTCTCTCTCTCTCTCTCTCTCTCTCTCTCTCTCTCTCTCTCTCTCTCTCTCTCTCTCTCTCTCTCTCTCTCTCTGTGGTGCTAATGGTGCAGGAAGGCCTTGTCTACCTGCACCATAAGCCACTATACCATGCGTCACTGTACATTTAAACTGTACCCCAAAAACTTAACCTAACTGGCCCTCACTTAAAAAAAAATATATCGTTTTTTTTTCGTGTTCTTAATATTTCAGTGCTACAATACCACATCACTGTACCCTATGATGCTAATGGTGCAGGAAGGCCTTGTCTACCTTCACCATAAGCGACTGTACCATGCGTCACTGTACCTTAAAACTGTAATACAAAAACAACCTAACTGGCCCTCACCTGAAAAAAAATATCTTTTTTTTTTTGTGTTTGCTTAATATTTCAGTGCTACAGTACCACAGCACTGTACTCTATGGTGCTAATGGTGCAGGAAGGCCTTGTCTACCTTCACCATAAGCCACTGTACCATGTGTCACTGTACCTTAAATCTGTACCACAAAAACAACCTAACTGGCCCTCACCTGAAAAAAAAATCTCTTTTTTTTTTAACCTAACCTAACCTAACCTTACCTAACCTAACCTAACCTAACCTAACCTGACCTGACCTGACCTGACCTAACCTAACCTAACCTGACCTAACCTAACCTAACCTAACCTAACCTGACCTGACCTAACCTAACCTAACCTAACCTAACCTAACCTAACCTTACCTAACCTAACCTAACCTAACCTAACCTAACCGAGACATTAAAAATTAGTCACAAGGCAAAAAGACGATTCAAAGTGACTGACATACCAAGCAATTAATTAGTGAAATCAGTCTTTGTTGACTACTCCAAAGCCTTTCAGTTTGTCGACCTCAGTATACTGTTAGGAAAAAGTGCATTATTAAGACATTATTAGTGGTTGTATCACGGTATTTTATAATAGACTTATAACTAGTTTCCCCTGAAAATCTTTCGTTTTCTATCATTCTTTCATTCTACACGCCTGAGCCCTGACAGAGACCCAGAGAAATGTAAACAGGCACGAGTCAGACTTGATATAGGGCTGAATTTGTTGCTTTTCAGAGAGGGGCAGTCGGTCTGTACATGCGTGAGGTGGCGAGAGGCGTGTCCAGGGGGCGGCTAGTAGCGTGTGCCACCGTGGAAATATGTACAGACATAAAGAAGACGCCCTCAAGAAAGGTAAGGCCGGTTCCAGCTTTTATTTTTATTTATTTATTTCCATCCCGGCCTGGGACCCCCCCTTTCCCGAGTCCTGAGGTGTTGGGGGACGGCCCGGGGGTGCTGTGTGCCCGTGAGTGTACCAGGTGCTCAAGCTTATACAAAACAAGGAAAGTTTGAAGCATTTTTAGAGGGGCAGTCGGTCTGTACATGCGTGTACATTAATTTTGAGGTGTTCCTTGTCATCCCCTGTCACTCCTGCCTGCCTCTGTCACCTCTACCAGTCCCTGTCAAGCTCTGCCAAGCCCTTTGTCACCTCTCAAGTAATGAGGTGGCTTGAGATGTGAGATTTTAAACAGAAGCCTTTGCTGTCACCCCTGCCAAGCCCTACCAAACCCTGTCAGCCCCCACCAAGGCCCTCTCAAGCCACCACTCAACCCCCTACCGAGACCTATCAGCTCTATAATCTGAAAAAAGTGCAGTGTCTTAGGAGGGATTGATTAAGTAAACAGTGACTTATGGCCAAAATGGAACTATATGGAGATTAAGTAGAGATTAGAATAGAAGCTGAAATTGAGCAGGATAGTTACAATCACAGACTTCCAACTTGCTACTCCTTGGTGTGAAAGAATCTGCAGGAAATTAAGTACATGGCAACTCCTGTTAGTCCCTCATGTGTTCTTGAAAGCAGACTGACAGATTCAGTGTGTGACATGCTGACGTGGGGGAAGGCTGTCTGGTGGCTGCTCTATGCTGTAGCTAACAAAATGGTTGTGTTTCAAGTGTTGTCATGCCTGGAAAGTCTACAGGTCATCATTACTAGTATAAATGTGTACTACAATGGTGAAATTTAGTGAAAAAATGTGCTGTTTATGTATTGGCAGGGAAAGATTTGTGCTCATCAAGACAATGATAAAAAAATTTTTATATTATTATTATTATTACTATTTTTTTTCTTTTACTTGTTTTGCTGTAAGATGAGACTACAATAACTGCCCCTTGATGCCCTATAAGGTACCGCCAAGCACCAAGTTGCGGCCACCACGGTGCACAGTGAAGCACGTCCCAGCATCCCTGTCACCATCTTTTCCCTGCCAATAATTATGCATTACATTTCCCAACTAATTTCATTCTAGTGCAACATTTCTACTACTAATGGTGACCTGTACACTTCCCAGCATGACCAGTACAGCACTTCAAACAAACACAGCCTTTTCTTAGCCACAGCAAGGTGCAGCCACGACAGACAGCCTTCCCTAAGTCAGCATGTCACACTGCATCCATAACACTGAGCTTCCAGGAACACATCTGGGGGACTGATACAAGTTGCTGTGTAGGTCATTTGTCCCAGCAGACTCTTTCACACCAAGCAGGCATGAGGTGGTAGTCTGTGCAGTGCGTCAGTGCTTGGAATTTTGAACCGGTCTTGCTGCATCTATGGCCCAGAGACCAAACACAGACCAAACAGAGGGCTAGCTGAACCTAACACAAACCAAACAGACGCCCACCAGAACCATACACAGGCCCACAGAACTGACTGGCTGGCCGGCTGACTCGCTGGCTGAGTGACTGACTGACTGACTGACTGACTGGCTGGCTGGCTGGCTTGCTGGCTGGCTTACTAACTGACTGACTGACTGACTGGCTGGCTGAGTGACTGATTGACTGGCTGGTTAGCTAGTTGGGTGGCTAGCTGGTTGGTTGAATGGCTGACTGACTGACTGACTGACTGACTGACTGACTGACTAGCTGAGTGACTGATTGATTGGCTGGTTGGTTGAATGCCTAGCTGGCTGGTTGAATGGCTGACTGACTGACTGACTGACTGACTGACTGACTGACTGACTGACTGACTGACTGACTGACTGACTAACTGAGTGACTGATTGATTGGCTGGTTGGTTGAATGGCTAGCTGGCTGGTTGAATGGCTGACTGACTGAATGACTGACTGACTGACTGACTGACTGACTGACTGACTGACTAACTGACTAGCTGAGTGACTGATTGATTGGCTGGTTGGTTGAATGGCTAGCTGGCTGGTTGAATGGCTGACTGACTGACTGACTGACTGACTGACTGACTGACTGACTGACTGACTGACTGACTGACTGATTGATTGGCTAGTTGGTTGAATGGCTAGCTGGCTGGTTGAATGGCTGACTGACTGGCTGACTGACTGACTGACTGACTGACTGACTGACTGACTAGCTGAGTGACTGATTGATTGGCTGGTTGGTTGAATGCCTAGCTGGCTGGTTGAATGGCTGACTGACTGACTGACTGACTGACTGACTGACTGACTGACTGACTGACTGACTAGCTGAGTGACTGATTGATTGGCTTGTTGGTTGAATGGCTAGCTGGCTGGTTGAATGGCTAACTGACTGACTGACTGACTGACTGACTGACTGACTGACTGACTGAGTGACTGATTGATTGGCTGGTTGGTTGAATGGCTAGCTGGCTGGATGAATGGCTGACTGACTGACTGACTGACTGACTGACTGACTGACTGACTGACTGACTGACTGACTGACTAACTGACTAGCTGAGTGACTGATTGATTGGCTGGTTGGTTGAATGGCTAGCTGGCTGGTTGAATGGCTGACTGACTGACTGACTGACTGACTGACTGACTGACTGACTGACTAGCTGAGTGACTGATTGATTGGCTAGTTGGTTGAATGGCTAGCTGGCTGGTTGAATGGCTGACTGACTGGCTGACTGACTGACTGACTGACTGACTGACTGACTGACTGACTGACTGACTAGCTGAGTGACTGATTGATTGGCTGGTTGGTTGAATGGCTAGCTGGCTGGTTGAATGGCTGACTGACTGACTGACTGACTGACTGACTGACTGACTGAGGCAGAGAGACAGGTAGGTGTTGGCAGGGTTGGTTTGGTTTGGAGTGTTGAGGTTTTATGATATTGTAGAGACAGAGAGGTTCAAAGCTTAATTAGACTTGTATCTTTGAGCCATGAGTCAGTAGAGAGGGAGAAAGAGGCAGACAGGCAGAGAGACAGGAAAAACAGGGAGGAAGAAAAGCTATTTGCACTGTACCTATAGGTCAGTATGGTGTAGAGTTGTATACTTGAATCAAGAGTAAATATAGACGCAGATACAAAGGCGGGCAAGCTGAGAGAGAGGGAAAGAAAGGGTCTGAATAAAAGGGAGGAGTCAGGCCTGCAGAAGGGGAGCTTTTGGTATTGTTTACTGATTAGTGTGATAAAGTGTTGTATTGTGTTGTGAGGTGCAGAGAAAGAGAGAGAGGCTTGTGTGGTGATATTTCATGTTGATGTACAGCAATATGAAATAGTTCTCAGGAGAGAGAGAAAGAGATAGAAATTAGTGACACACACACACACACACACACACACACACACACACACACACACACACACAGTAATACTCTATAGAAACCTATTTCTTTCCTAATTTGTCTATCTCCATCTTGTTTTTCATTGTAAGTCATTAATGTTTATCTTGTATTGTCTTGGCATTATTAAAACATGAGGTATATTATTATTAGTGGTTGTAGTTTTGTATCACAACATTAACTTATATTAGTTTTGCCTGAAAATCTCTCGTTTTCTAACATTCTCCCATCCTGCAGGCCTGAGTCCAGACCGAGACCCAGAGAAATGTAAACAAACGCACCAGTCAGACTTGATATAGGAGTGAATTTGTTGCTTTTTAAAGCGGCAGTCGGTCTGTACATGTGTGAGGTGGCGAGGGGTGTCGCCAGGGGGCGGCTAGTAGCGTCTGCCACCAGGGAAATATGTAAAAACATAAAAAAAACGCTTCTCAAGAAAGGTAAGGCCGGTTGCAGCTTTTATTTTTTCTTTATTTCTTTCCATCAGGTTAGGTTTATATTAATTCAGTTAGTTAGGTTTGGTTAAGTCTCTCTCTCTCTCTCTCTCTCTCTCTCTCTCTCTCTCTCTCTCTCTCTCTCTCTCTCTCTCTCTCTCTCTCTCTCTCTCTCTCTGTGGTGCTAATGGTGCAGGAAGGCCTTGTCTACCTGCACCATAAGCCACTATACCATGCGTCACTGTACATTTAAACTGTACCCCAAAAACTTAACCTAACTGGCCCTCACTTAAAAAAAAATATATCGTTTTTTTTTCGTGTTCTTAATATTTCATTGCTACAATACCACATCACTGTACCCTATGATGCTAATGGTGCAGGAAGGCCTTGTCTACCTTCACCATAAGCGACTGTACCATGCGTCACTGTACCTTAAAACTGTACCACAAAAACAACCTAACTGGCCCTCACCTGAAAAAAAATATCTTTTTTTTTTTGTGTTTGCTTAATATTTCAGTGCTACAGTACCACAGCACTGTACTCTATGGTGCTAATGGTGCAGGAAGGCCTTGTCTACCTTCACCATAAGCCACTGTACCATGTGTCACTGTACCTTAAATCTGTACCACAAAAACAACCTAACTGGCCCTCACCTGAAAAAAAATCTTTTTTTTTTAACCTAACCTAACCTAACCTAACCTTACCTAACCTAACCTAACCTAACCTAACCTGACCTGACCTGACCTAACCTAACCTAACCTAACCTAACCTGACCTAACCTAACCTAACCTAACCTAACCTGACCTGACCTAACCTAACCTAACCTAACCTAACCTAACCAATCCTAACCTAACCGAGACATTAAAAATTAGTCACAAGGCAAAAAGACGATTCAAAGTGACTGACATACCAAGCAATTAATTAGTGAAATCAGTCTTTGTTGACTACTCCAAAGCCTTTCAGTTTGTCGACCTCAGTATACTGTTAGGAAAAAGTGCATTATTAAGACATTATTAGTGGTTGTATCACGGTATTTTATAATAGACTTATAACTAGTTTCCCCTGAAAATCTTTCGTTTTCTATCATTCTTTCATTCTACACGCCTGAGCCCTGACAGAGACCCAGAGAAATGTAAACAGGCACGAGTCAGACTTGATATAGGGCTGAATTTGTTGCTTTTCAGAGAGGGGCAGTCGGTCTGTACATGCGTGAGGTGGCGAGAGGCGTGTCCAGGGGGCGGCTAGTAGCGTGTGCCACCGTGGAAATATGTACAGACATAAAGAAGACGCCCTCAAGAAAGGTAAGGCCGGTTCCAGCTTTTATTTTTATTTATTTATTTCCATCCCGGCCTGGGACCCCCCCTTTCCCGAGTCCTGAGGTGTTGGGGGACGGCCCGGGGGTGCTGTGTGCCCGTGAGTGTACCAGGTGCTCAAGCTTATACAAAACAAGGAAAGTTTGAAGCATTTTTAGAGGGGCAGTCGGTCTGTACATGCGTGTACATTAATTTTGAGGTGTTCCTTGTCATCCCCTGTCACTCCTGCCTGCCTCTGTCACCTCTACCAATCCCTGTCAAGCTCTGCCAAGCCCTTTGTCACCTCTCAAGTAATGAGGTGGCTTGAGATGTGAGATTTTAAACAGAAGCCTTTGCTGTCACCCCTGCCAAGCCCTACCAAACCCTGTCAGCCCCCACCAAGGCCCTCTCAAGCCCCAACAAGGCCTGTCAACCCCCTACCGAGACCTATCAGCTCTATAATCTGAAAAAAGTGCAGTGTCTTAGGAGGGATTGATTAAGTAAACAGTGACTTATGGCCAAAATGGAACTATATGGAGATTAAGTAGAGATTAGAATAGAAGCTGAAATTGAGCAGGATAGTTACAATCACAGACTTCCAACTTGCTACTCCTTGGTGTGAAAGAATCTGCAGGAAATTAAGTACATGGCAACTCCTGTTAGTCCCTCATGTGTTCTTGAAAGCAGACTGACAGATTCAGTGTGTGACATGCTGACGTGGGGGAAGGCTGTCTGGTGGCTGCTCTATGCTGTAGCTAACAAAATGGTTGTGTTTCAAGTGTTGTCATGCCTGGAAAGTCTACAGGTCATCATTACTAGTATAAATGTGTAATACAATGGTGAAATTTAGTGAAAAAATGTGCTGTTTATGTATTGGCAGGGAAAGATTTGTGCTCATCAAGACAATGATAAAAAAATTTTTATATTATTATTATTATTACTATTTTTTTTCTTTTACTTGTTTTGCTGTAAGATGAGACTACAATAACTGCCCCTTGATGCCCTATAAGGTACCGCCAAGCACCAAGGGGCGGCCACCACGGTGCACAGTGAAGCACGTCCCAGCATCCCTGTCACCATCTTTTCCCTGCCAATAATTATGCATTACATTTCCCAACTAATTTCATTCTAGTGCAACATTTCTACTACTAATGGTGACCTGTACACTTCCCAGCATGACCAGTACAGCACTTCAAACAAACACAGCCTTTTCTTAGCCACAGCAAGGTGCAGCCACGACAGACAGCCTTCCCTAAGTCAGCATGTCACACTGCATCCATAACACTGAGCTTCCAGGAACACATCTGGGGGACTGATACAAGTTGCTGTGTAGGTCATTTGTCCCAGCAGACTCTTTCACACCAAGCAGGCATGAGGTGGTAGTCTGTGCAGTGCGTCAGTGCTTGGAATTTTGAACCGGTCTTGCTGCATCTATGGCCCAGAGACCAAACACAGACCAAACAGAGGGCTAGCTGAACCTAACACAAACCAAACAGACGCCCACCAGAACCATACACAGGCCCACAGAACTAACTGACTGGCTGGCCGGCTGACTCGCTGGCTGAGTGACTGACTGACTGACTGACTGACTGGCTGGCTGGCTGGCTTGCTGGCTGGCTTACTAACTGACTGACTGACTGACTGGCTGGCTGAGTGACTGATTGACTGGCTGGTAAGCTAGTTGGGTGGCTAGCTGGTTGGTTGAATGGCTGACTGACTGACTGACTGACTGACTGACTGACTGACTAGCTGAGTGACTGATTGATTGGCTGGTTGGTTGAATGCCTAGCTGGCTGGTTGAATGGCTGACTGACTGACTGACTGACTGACTGACTGACTGACTGACTGACTGACTGACTGACTGACTGACTGACTAACTGACTGACTGACTAGCTGAGTGACTGATTGATTGGCTGGTTTGTCGAATGGCTAGCTGGCTGGTTGAATGGCTAACTGACTGACTGACTGACTGACTGACTGACTGACTGACTGACTGACTAACTGAGTGACTGATTGATTGGCTGGTTGGTTGAATGGCTAGCTGGCTGGTTGAACGGCTGACTGACTGACTGACTGACTGACTTACTGACTGACTGACTGACTAACTGACTAGCTGAGTGACTGATTGATTGGCTGGTTGGTTGAATGGCTGACTGACTGACTGACTGACTGACTGACTGACTGACTGACTGACTGACTGACTAGCTGAGTGACTGATTGATTGGCTAGTTGGTTGAATGGCTAGCTGGCTGGTTGAATGGCTGACTGACTGGCTGACTGACTGACTAACTGACTGACTGACTGACTGACTGACTGACTGACTGACTAGCTGAGTGACTGATTGATTGGCTGGTTGGTTGCATGCCTAGCTGGCTGGTTGAATGGCTGACTGACTGACTGACTGACTGACTGACTGACTGACTGACTGACTGACTGACTGACTGACTGACTAGCTGAGTGACTGATTGATTGGCTGGTTGGTTGAATGGCTAGCTGGCTGGTTGAATGGCTAACTGACTGACTGACTGACTGACTGACTGACTGACTGACTGACTGACTGACTAACTGAGTGACTGATTGATTGGCTGGTTGGTTGAATGGCTAGCTGGCTGGTTGAATGGCTGACTGACTGACTGACTGACTGACTGACTGACTGACTGACTGACTGACTGACTGACTGACTGACTGACTAGCTGAGTGACTGATTGATTGGCTGGTTGGTTGAATGGCTAGCTGGCTGGTTGAATGGCTGACTGACTGACTGACTGACTGACTGACTGACTGACTGACTGACTGACTGACTGACTGAGTGACTGATTGATTGGCTAGTTGGTTGAATGGCTAGCTGGCTGGTTGAATGGCTGACTGACTGGCTGACTGACTGACTGACTGACTGACTGACTGACTGACTGACTGACTGACTGACTAGCTGAGTGACTGATTGATTGGCTGGTTGGTTGAATGCCTAGCTGGCTGGTTGAATGGCTGACTGACTGACTGACTGACTGACTGACTGACTGACTGACTGACTAGCTGAGTGACTGATTTATTGGCTGGTTGGTTGAATGGCTAGCTGGCTGGTTGAATGGCTAACTGACTGACTGACTGACTGACTGACTGACTGACTGACTGACTGACTGACTGACTGACTGACTGACTGATTGATTGGCTGGTTGGTTGAATGGCTAGCTGGCTGGTTGAATGGCTGACTGACTGACTGACTGACTGACTGACTGACTGACTGACTGACTGACTGACTGACTGACTGACTAACTGACTAGCTGAGTGACTGATTGATTGGCTGGTTGGTTGAATGGCTAGCTGGCTGGTTGAATGGCTGACTGACTGACTGACTGACTGACTGACTGACTGACTGACTGACTAGCTGAGTGACTGATTGATTGGCTAGTTGGTTGAATGGCTAGCTGGCTGGTTGAATGGCTGACTGACTGGCTGACTGACTGACTGACTGACTGACTGACTGACTGACTGACTGACTGACTAGCTGAGTGACTGATTGATTGGCTGGTTGGTTGAATGGCTAGCTGGCTGGTTGAATGGCTGACTGACTGACTGACTGACTGACTGACTGACTGACTGAGGCAGAGAGACAGGTAGGTGTTGGCAGGGTTGGTTTGGTTTGGAGTGTTGAGGTTTTATGATATTGTAGAGACAGAGAGGTTCAAAGCTTAATTAGACTTGTATCTTTGAGCCATGAGTCAGTAGAGAGGGAGAAAGAGGCAGACAGGCAGAGAGACAGGAAAAACAGGGAGGAAGAAAAGCTATTTGCACTGTACCTATAGGTCAGTATGGTGTAGAGTTGTATACTTGAATCAAGAGTAAATATAGACGCAGATACGAAGGCGGGCAAGCTGAGAGAGAGGGAAAGAAAGGGTCTGAATGAAAGGGAGGAGTCAGGCCTGCAGAAGGGGAGCTTTTGGTATTGTTTACTGATTAGTGTGATAAAGTGTTGTATTGTGTTGTGAGGTGCAGAGAAAGAGAGAGAGGCTTGTGTGGTGATATTTCATGTTGATGTACAGCAATATGAAATAGTTCTCAGGAGAGAGAGAAAGAGATAGAAATTAGTGACACAAACACACACACACACACACACACACACACACACACAGTAATACTCTATAGAAACCTATTTCTTTCCTAATTTGTCTATCTCCATCTTGTTTTTCATTGTAAGTCATTAATGTTTATCTTGTATTGTCTTGGCATTATTAAAACATGAGGTATATTATTATTAGTGGTTGTAGTTTTGTATCACAACATTAACTTATATTAGTTTTGCCTGAAAATCTCTCGTTTTCTAACATTCTCCCATCCTGCAGGCCTGAGTCCAGACCGAGACCCAGAGAAATGTAAACAAACGCACCAGTCAGACTTGATATAGGAGTGAATTTGTTGCTTTTTAAAGCGGCAGTCGGTCTGTACATGTGTGAGGTGGCGAGGGGTGTCGCCAGAGGGCGGCTAGTAGCGTCTGCCACCAGGGAAATATGTAAAAACATAAAAAAGACGCTTCTCAAGAAAGGTAAGGCCGGTTGCAGCTTTTATTTTTTCTTTATTTCTTTCCATCAGGTTAGGTTTATATTAATTCAGTTAGTTAGGTTTGGTTAAGTCTCTCTCTCTCTCTCTCTCTCTCTCTCTCTCTCTCTCTCTCTCTCTCTCTCTCTCTCTCTCTCTCTCTCTCTCTCTCTCTCTCTCTCTGTGGTGCTAATGGTGCAGGAAGGCCTTGTCTACCTGCACCATAAGCTACTATACCATGCGTCACTGTACATTTAAACTGTACCCCAAAAACTTAACCTAACTGGCCCTCACTTAAAAAAAAATATATCGTTTTTTTTTCGTGTTCTTAATATTTCAGTGCTACAATACCACATCACTGTACCCTATGATGCTAATGGTGCAGGAAGGCCTTGTCTACCTTCACCATAAGCGACTGTACCATGCGTCACTGTACCTTAAAACTGTACCACAAAAACAACCTAACTGGCCCTCACCTGAAAAAAAATATCTTTTTTTTTTTGTGTTTGCTTAATATTTCAGTGCTACAGTACCACAGCACTGTACTCTATGGTGCTAATGGTGCAGGAAGGCCTTGTCTACCTTCACCATAAGCCACTGTACCATGTGTCACTGTACCTTAAATCTGTACCACAAAAACAACCTAACTGGCCCTCACCTGAAAAAAAATATCTTTTTTTTTTTTAACCTAACCTAACCTAACCTTACCTAACCTAACCTAACCTAACCTAACCTGACCTGACCTGACCTAACCTAACCTAACCTAACCTAACCTGACCTAACCTAACCTAACCTAACCTGACCTGACCTGACCTAACCTAACCTAACCTAACCTAACCTAACCTAACCTGACTGACTGACTGACTGACTGACTGACTGACTGACTGACTGACTGACTGACTGACTGACTGACTGACTGACTGACTGACTGACTGACTGATTGATTGGCTAGTTGGTTGAATGGCTAGCTGGCTGGTTGAATGGCTGACTGACTGGCTGACTGACTGACTGACTGACTGACTGACTGACTGACTAGCTGAGTGACTGATTGATTGGCTGGTTGGTTGAATGCCTAGCTGGCTGGTTGAATGGCTGACTGACTGACTGACTGACTGACTGACTGACTGACTGACTGACTGACTGACTAGCTGAGTGACTGATTGATTGGCTTGTTGGTTGAATGGCTAGCTGGCTGGTTGAATGGCTAACTGACTGACTGACTGACTGACTGACTGACTGACTGACTGACTGAGTGACTGATTGATTGGCTGGTTGGTTGAATGGCTAGCTGGCTGGATGAATGGCTGACTGACTGACTGACTGACTGACTGACTGACTGACTGACTGACTGACTGACTGACTGACTAACTGACTAGCTGAGTGACTGATTGATTGGCTGGTTGGTTGAATGGCTAGCTGGCTGGTTGAATGGCTGACTGACTGACTGACTGACTGACTGACTGACTGACTGACTGACTAGCTGAGTGACTGATTGATTGGCTAGTTGGTTGAATGGCTAGCTGGCTGGTTGAATGGCTGACTGACTGGCTGACTGACTGACTGACTGACTGACTGACTGACTGACTGACTGACTGACTAGCTGAGTGACTGATTGATTGGCTGGTTGGTTGAATGGCTAGCTGGCTGGTTGAATGGCTGACTGACTGACTGACTGACTGACTGACTGACTGACTGAGGCAGAGAGACAGGTAGGTGTTGGCAGGGTTGGTTTGGTTTGGAGTGTTGAGGTTTTATGATATTGTAGAGACAGAGAGGTTCAAAGCTTAATTAGACTTGTATCTTTGAGCCATGAGTCAGTAGAGAGGGAGAAAGAGGCAGACAGGCAGAGAGACAGGAAAAACAGGGAGGAAGAAAAGCTATTTGCACTGTACCTATAGGTCAGTATGGTGTAGAGTTGTATACTTGAATCAAGAGTAAATATAGACGCAGATACAAAGGCGGGCAAGCTGAGAGAGAGGGAAAGAAAGGGTCTGAATAAAAGGGAGGAGTCAGGCCTGCAGAAGGGGAGCTTTTGGTATTGTTTACTGATTAGTGTGATAAAGTGTTGTATTGTGTTGTGAGGTGCAGAGAAAGAGAGAGAGGCTTGTGTGGTGATATTTCATGTTGATGTACAGCAATATGAAATAGTTCTCAGGAGAGAGAGAAAGAGATAGAAATTAGTGACACACACACACACACACACACACACACACACACACACACACACACACACAGTAATACTCTATAGAAACCTATTTCTTTCCTAATTTGTCTATCTCCATCTTGTTTTTCATTGTAAGTCATTAATGTTTATCTTGTATTGTCTTGGCATTATTAAAACATGAGGTATATTATTATTAGTGGTTGTAGTTTTGTATCACAACATTAACTTATATTAGTTTTGCCTGAAAATCTCTCGTTTTCTAACATTCTCCCATCCTGCAGGCCTGAGTCCAGACCGAGACCCAGAGAAATGTAAACAAACGCACCAGTCAGACTTGATATAGGAGTGAATTTGTTGCTTTTTAAAGCGGCAGTCGGTCTGTACATGTGTGAGGTGGCGAGGGGTGTCGCCAGGGGGCGGCTAGTAGCGTCTGCCACCAGGGAAATATGTAAAAACATAAAAAAAACGCTTCTCAAGAAAGGTAAGGCCGGTTGCAGCTTTTATTTTTTCTTTATTTCTTTCCATCAGGTTAGGTTTATATTAATTCAGTTAGTTAGGTTTGGTTAAGTCTCTCTCTCTCTCTCTCTCTCTCTCTCTCTCTCTCTCTCTCTCTCTCTCTCTCTCTCTCTCTCTCTCTCTGTGGTGCTAATGGTGCAGGAAGGCCTTGTCTACCTGCACCATAAGCCACTATACCATGCGTCACTGTACATTTAAACTGTACCCCAAAAACTTAACCTAACTGGCCCTCACTTAAAAAAAAATATATCGTTTTTTTTTCGTGTTCTTAATATTTCATTGCTACAATACCACATCACTGTACCCTATGATGCTAATGGTGCAGGAAGGCCTTGTCTACCTTCACCATAAGCGACTGTACCATGCGTCACTGTACCTTAAAACTGTACCACAAAAACAACCTAACTGGCCCTCACCTGAAAAAAAATATCTTTTTTTTTTTGTGTTTGCTTAATATTTCAGTGCTACAGTACCACAGCACTGTACTCTATGGTGCTAATGGTGCAGGAAGGCCTTGTCTACCTTCACCATAAGCCACTGTACCATGTGTCACTGTACCTTAAATCTGTACCACAAAAACAACCTAACTGGCCCTCACCTGAAAAAAAATCTTTTTTTTTTAACCTAACCTAACCTAACCTAACCTTACCTAACCTAACCTAACCTAACCTAACCTGACCTGACCTGACCTAACCTAACCTAACCTAACCTAACCTGACCTAACCTAACCTAACCTAACCTAACCTGACCTGACCTAACCTAACCTAACCTAACCTAACCTAACCAATCCTAACCTAACCGAGACATTAAAAATTAGTCACAAGGCAAAAAGACGATTCAAAGTGACTGACATACCAAGCAATTAATTAGTGAAATCAGTCTTTGTTGACTACTCCAAAGCCTTTCAGTTTGTCGACCTCAGTATACTGTTAGGAAAAAGTGCATTATTAAGACATTATTAGTGGTTGTATCACGGTATTTTATAATAGACTTATAACTAGTTTCCCCTGAAAATCTTTCGTTTTCTATCATTCTTTCATTCTACACGCCTGAGCCCTGACAGAGACCCAGAGAAATGTAAACAGGCACGAGTCAGACTTGATATAGGGCTGAATTTGTTGCTTTTCAGAGAGGGGCAGTCGGTCTGTACATGCGTGAGGTGGCGAGAGGCGTGTCCAGGGGGCGGCTAGTAGCGTGTGCCACCGTGGAAATATGTACAGACATAAAGAAGACGCCCTCAAGAAAGGTAAGGCCGGTTCCAGCTTTTATTTTTATTTATTTATTTCCATCCCGGCCTGGGACCCCCCCTTTCCCGAGTCCTGAGGTGTTGGGGGACGGCCCGGGGGTGCTGTGTGCCCGTGAGTGTACCAGGTGCTCAAGCTTATACAAAACAAGGAAAGTTTGAAGCATTTTTAGAGGGGCAGTCGGTCTGTACATGCGTGTACATTAATTTTGAGGTGTTCCTTGTCATCCCCTGTCACTCCTGCCTGCCTCTGTCACCTCTACCAATCCCTGTCAAGCTCTGCCAAGCCCTTTGTCACCTCTCAAGTAATGAGGTGGCTTGAGATGTGAGATTTTAAACAGAAGCCTTTGCTGTCACCCCTGCCAAGCCCTACCAAACCCTGTCAGCCCCCACCAAGGCCCTCTCAAGCCCCAACAAGGCCTGTCAACCCCCTACCGAGACCTATCAGCTCTATAATCTGAAAAAAGTGCAGTGTCTTAGGAGGGATTGATTAAGTAAACAGTGACTTATGGCCAAAATGGAACTATATGGAGATTAAGTAGAGATTAGAATAGAAGCTGAAATTGAGCAGGATAGTTACAATCACAGACTTCCAACTTGCTACTCCTTGGTGTGAAAGAATCTGCAGGAAATTAAGTACATGGCAACTCCTGTTAGTCCCTCATGTGTTCTTGAAAGCAGACTGACAGATTCAGTGTGTGACATGCTGACGTGGGGGAAGGCTGTCTGGTGGCTGCTCTATGCTGTAGCTAACAAAATGGTTGTGTTTCAAGTGTTGTCATGCCTGGAAAGTCTACAGGTCATCATTACTAGTATAAATGTGTAATACAATGGTGAAATTTAGTGAAAAAATGTGCTGTTTATGTATTGGCAGGGAAAGATTTGTGCTCATCAAGACAATGATAAAAAAATTTTTATATTATTATTATTATTACTATTTTTTTTCTTTTACTTGTTTTGCTGTAAGATGAGACTACAATAACTGCCCCTTGATGCCCTATAAGGTACCGCCAAGCACCAAGGGGCGGCCACCACGGTGCACAGTGAAGCACGTCCCAGCATCCCTGTCACCATCTTTTCCCTGCCAATAATTATGCATTACATTTCCCAACTAATTTCATTCTAGTGCAACATTTCTACTACTAATGGTGACCTGTACACTTCCCAGCATGACCAGTACAGCACTTCAAACAAACACAGCCTTTTCTTAGCCACAGCAAGGTGCAGCCACGACAGACAGCCTTCCCTAAGTCAGCATGTCACACTGCATCCATAACACTGAGCTTCCAGGAACACATCTGGGGGACTGATACAAGTTGCTGTGTAGGTCATTTGTCCCAGCAGACTCTTTCACACCAAGCAGGCATGAGGTGGTAGTCTGTGCAGTGCGTCAGTGCTTGGAATTTTGAACCGGTCTTGCTGCATCTATGGCCCAGAGACCAAACACAGACCAAACAGAGGGCTAGCTGAACCTAACACAAACCAAACAGACGCCCACCAGAACCATACACAGGCCCACAGAACTAACTGACTGGCTGGCCGGCTGACTCGCTGGCTGAGTGACTGACTGACTGACTGACTGACTGGCTGGCTGGCTGGCTTGCTGGCTGGCTTACTAACTGACTGACTGACTGACTGGCTGGCTGAGTGACTGATTGACTGGCTGGTAAGCTAGTTGGGTGGCTAGCTGGTTGGTTGAATGGCTGACTGACTGACTGACTGACTGACTGACTGACTGACTAGCTGAGTGACTGATTGATTGGCTGGTTGGTTGAATGCCTAGCTGGCTGGTTGAATGGCTGACTGACTGACTGACTGACTGACTGACTGACTGACTGACTGACTGACTGACTGACTGACTGACTGACTAACTGACTGACTGACTAGCTGAGTGACTGATTGATTGGCTGGTTTGTCGAATGGCTAGCTGGCTGGTTGAATGGCTAACTGACTGACTGACTGACTGACTGACTGACTGACTGACTGACTGACTAACTGAGTGACTGATTGATTGGCTGGTTGGTTGAATGGCTAGCTGGCTGGTTGAACGGCTGACTGACTGACTGACTGACTGACTTACTGACTGACTGACTGACTAACTGACTAGCTGAGTGACTGATTGATTGGCTGGTTGGTTGAATGGCTGACTGACTGACTGACTGACTGACTGACTGACTGACTGACTGACTGACTGACTAGCTGAGTGACTGATTGATTGGCTAGTTGGTTGAATGGCTAGCTGGCTGGTTGAATGGCTGACTGACTGGCTGACTGACTGACTAACTGACTGACTGACTGACTGACTGACTGACTGACTGACTAGCTGAGTGACTGATTGATTGGCTGGTTGGTTGCATGCCTAGCTGGCTGGTTGAATGGCTGACTGACTGACTGACTGACTGACTGACTGACTGACTGACTGACTGACTGACTGACTGACTGACTAGCTGAGTGACTGATTGATTGGCTGGTTGGTTGAATGGCTAGCTGGCTGGTTGAATGGCTAACTGACTGACTGACTGACTGACTGACTGACTGACTGACTGACTGACTGACTAACTGAGTGACTGATTGATTGGCTGGTTGGTTGAATGGCTAGCTGGCTGGTTGAATGGCTGACTGACTGACTGACTGACTGACTGACTGACTGACTGACTGACTGACTGACTGACTGACTGACTGACTAGCTGAGTGACTGATTGATTGGCTGGTTGGTTGAATGGCTAGCTGGCTGGTTGAATGGCTGACTGACTGACTGACTGACTGACTGACTGACTGACTGACTGACTGACTGACTGACTGAGTGACTGATTGATTGGCTAGTTGGTTGAATGGCTAGCTGGCTGGTTGAATGGCTGACTGACTGGCTGACTGACTGACTGACTGACTGACTGACTGACTGACTGACTGACTGACTGACTAGCTGAGTGACTGATTGATTGGCTGGTTGGTTGAATGCCTAGCTGGCTGGTTGAATGGCTGACTGACTGACTGACTGACTGACTGACTGACTGACTGACTGACTAGCTGAGTGACTGATTTATTGGCTGGTTGGTTGAATGGCTAGCTGGCTGGTTGAATGGCTAACTGACTGACTGACTGACTGACTGACTGACTGACTGACTGACTGACTGACTGACTGACTGACTGACTGATTGATTGGCTGGTTGGTTGAATGGCTAGCTGGCTGGTTGAATGGCTGACTGACTGACTGACTGACTGACTGACTGACTGACTGACTGACTGACTGACTGACTGACTGACTAACTGACTAGCTGAGTGACTGATTGATTGGCTGGTTGGTTGAATGGCTAGCTGGCTGGTTGAATGGCTGACTGACTGACTGACTGACTGACTGACTGACTGACTGACTGACTGACTGACTGACTAGCTGAGTGACTGATTGATTGGCTAGTTGGTTGAATGGCTAGCTGGCTGGTTGAATGGCTGACTGACTGGCTGACTGACTGACTGACTGACTGACTGACTGACTGACTGACTGACTGACTAGCTGAGTGACTGATTGATTGGCTGGTTGGTTGAATGGCTAGCTGGCTGGTTGAATGGCTGACTGACTGACTGACTGACTGACTGACTGACTGACTGACTGACTGAGGCAGAGAGACAGGTAGGTGTTGGCAGGGTTGGTTTGGTTTGGAGTGTTGAGGTTTTATGATATTGTAGAGACAGAGAGGTTCAAAGCTTAATTAGACTTGTATCTTTGAGCCATGAGTCAGTAGAGAGGGAGAAAGAGGCAGACAGGCAGAGAGACAGGAAAAACAGGGAGGAAGAAAAGCTATTTGCACTGTACCTATAGGTCAGTATGGTGTAGAGTTGTATACTTGAATCAAGAGTAAATATAGACGCAGATACGAAGGCGGGCAAGCTGAGAGAGAGGGAAAGAAAGGGTCTGAATGAAAGGGAGGAGTCAGGCCTGCAGAAGGGGAGCTTTTGGTATTGTTTACTGATTAGTGTGATAAAGTTTTGTGTTGTGTTGTGAGGTGCAGAGAAAGAGAGAGAGGCTTGTGTGGTGATATTTCATGTTGATGTACAGCAATATGAAATAGTTCTCAGGAGAGAGAGAAAGAGATAGAAATTAGTGACACACACACACACACACACACACACACACACACACACACACACAGTAATACTCTATAGAAACCTATTTCTTTCCTAATTTGTCTATCTCCATCTTGTTTTTCATTGTAAGTCATTAATGTTTATCTTGTATTGTCTTGGCATTATTAAAACATGAGGTATATTATTATTAGTGGTTGTAGTTTTGTATCACAACATTAACTTATATTAGTTTTGCCTGAAAATCTCTCGTTTTCTAACATTCTCCCATCCTGCAGGCCTGAGTCCAGACCGAGACCCAGAGAAATGTAAACAAACGCACCAGTCAGACTTGATATAGGAGTGAATTTGTTGCTTTTTAAAGCGGCAGTCGGTCTGTACATGTGTGAGGTGGCGAGGGGTGTCGCCAGGGGGCGGCTAGTAGCGTCTGCCACCAGGGAAATATGTAAAAACATAAAAAAGACGCTTCTCAAGAAAGGTAAGGCCGGTTGCAGCTTTTATTTTTTCTTTATTTCTTTCCATCAGGTTAGGTTTATATTAATTCAGTTAGTTAGGTTTGGTTAAGTCTCTCTCTCTCTCTCTCTCTCTCTCTCTCTCTCTCTCTCTCTCTCTCTCTCTCTCTCTCTCTCTCTCTCTCTCTCTCTCTCTCTCTCTGTGTGGTGCTAATGGTGCAGGAAGGCCTTGTCTACCTGCACCATAAGCCACTATACCATGCGTCACTGTACATTTAAACTGTACCCCAAAAACTTAACCTAACTGGCCCTCACTTAAAAAAAAATATATCGTTTTTTTTTCGTGTTCTTAATATTTCAGTGCTACAATACCACATCACTGTACCCTATGATGCTAATGGTGCAGGAAGGCCTTGTCTACCTTCACCATAAGCGACTGTACCATGCGTCACTGTACCTTAAAACTGTACCACAAAAACAACCTAACTGGCCCTCACCTGAAAAAAAATATCTTTTTTTTTTTTTGTGTTTGCTTAATATTTCAGTGCTACAGTACCACAGCACTGTACTCTATGGTGCTAATGGTGCAGGAAGGCCTTGTCTACCTTCACCATAAGCCACTGTACCATGTGTCACTGTACCTTAAATCTGTACCACAAAAACAACCTAACTGGCCCTCACCTGAAAAAAAATCTCTTTTTTTTTTAACCTAACCTAACCTAACCTAACCTTACCTAACCTAACCTAACCTAACCTAACCTGACCTGACCTGACCTAACCTAACCTAACCTAACCTAACCTAACCTAACCTAACCTAACCTGACCTGACCTAACCTAACCTAACCTAACCTAACCTAACCTAACCTAACCTAACCTAACCTATCCTAACCTAACCGAGACATTAAAAATTAGTCACAAGGCAAAAAGACGATTCAAAGTGACTGACATACCAAGCAATTAATTAGTGAAATCAGTCTTTGTTGACTACTCCAAAGCCTTTCAGTTTGTCGACCTCAGTATACTGTTAGGAAAAAGTGCATTATTAAGACATTATTAGTGGTTGTATCACGGTATTTTATAATAGACTTATAACTAGTTTCCCCTGAAAATCTTTCGTTTTCTATCATTCTTTCATTCTACACGCCTGAGCCCTGACAGAGACCCAGAGAAATGTAAACAGGCACGAGTCAGACTTGATATAGGGCTGAATTTGTTGCTTTTCAGAGAGGGGCAGTCGGTCTGTACATGCGTGAGGTGGCGAGAGGCGTGTCCAGGGGGCGGCTAGTAGCGTGTGCCACCGTGGAAATATGTACAGACATAAAGAAGACGCCCTCAAGAAAGGTAAGGCCGGTTCCAGCTTTTATTTTTATTTATTTATTTCCATCCCGGCCTGGGACCTCCCCTTTCCCGAGTCCTGAGGTGTTGGGGGACGGCCCGTGGGTGCTGTGTGCCCGTGAGTGTACCAGGTGCTCAAGCTTATACAAAACAAGGAAAGTTTGAAGCATTTTTAGAGGGGCAGTCGGTCTGTACATTAATTTTGAGGTGTTCCTTGTCATCCCCTGTCACTCCTGCCTGCCTCTGTCACCTCTACCAATCCCTGTCAAGCTCTGCCAAGCCCTTTGTCACCTCTCAAGTAATGAGGTGGCTTGAGATGTGAGATTTTAAACAGAAGCCTTTGCTGTCACCCCTGCCAAGCCCTACCAAACCCTGTCAGCCCCCACCAAGGCCCTCTCAAGCCACCACTCAACCCCCTACCGAGACCTATCAGCTCTATAATCTGAAAAAAGTGCAGTGTCTTAGGAGGGATTGATTAAGTAAACAGTGACTTATGGCCAAAATGGAACTATATGGAGATTAAGTAGAGATTAGAATAGAAGCTGAAATTGAGCAGGATAGTTACAATCACAGACTTCCAACTTGCTACTCCTTGGTGTGAAAGAATCTGCAGGAAATTAAGTACATGGCAACTCCTGTTAGTCCCTCATGTGTTCTTGAAAGCAGACTGACAGATTCAGTGTGTGACATGCTGACGTGGGGGAAGGCTGTCTGGTGGCTGCTCTATGCTGTAGCTAACAAAATGGTTGTGTTTCAAGTGTTGTCATGCCTGGAAAGTCTACAGGTCATCATTACTAGTATAAATGTGTACTACAATGGTGAAATTTAGTGAAAAAATGTGCTGTTTATGTATTGGCAGGGAAAGATTTGTGCTCATCAAGACAATGATAAAAAAATTTTTATATTATTATTATTATTACTATTTTTTTTCTTTTACTTGTTTTGCTGTAAGATGAGACTACAATAACTGCCCCTTGATGCCCTATAAGGTACCGCCAAGCACCAAGGGGCGGCCACCACGGTGCACAGTGAAGCACGTCCCAGCATCCCTGTCACCATCTTTTCCCTGCCAATAATTATGCATCACATTTCCCAACTAATTTCATTCTAGTGCAACATTTCTACTACTAATGGTGACCTGTACACTTCCCAGCATGACCAGTACAGCACTTCAAACAAACACAGCCTTTTCTTAGCCACAGCAAGGTGCAGCCACGACAGACAGCCTTCCCTAAGTCAGCATGTCACACTGCATCCATAACACTGAGCTTCCAGGAACACATCTGGGGGACTGATACAAGTTGCTGTGTAGGTCATTTGTCCCAGCAGACTCTTTCACACCAAGCAGGCATGAGGTGGAAGTCTGTGCAGTGCGTCAGTGCTTGGAATTTTGAACCGGTCTTGCTGCATCTATGGCCCAGAGATCAAACACAGACCAAACAGAGGGCTAGCTGAACCTAACACAAACCAAACAGACGCCCACCAGAACCATACACAGGCCCACAGAACTAACTGACTGGCTGGCCGGCTGACTCGCTGGCTGAGTGACTGACTGACTGACTGACTGACTGGCTGGCTGGCTGGCTTGCTGGCTGGCTTACTAACTGACTGACTGACTGACTGGCTGGCTGAGTGACTGATTGACTGGCTGGTTAGCTAGTTGGGTGGCTAGCTGGTTGGTTGAATGGCTGACTGACTGACTGACTGACTGACTGACTGACTGACTAGCTGAGTGACTGATTGATTGGCTGGTTGGTTGAATGCCTAGCTGGCTGGTTGAATGGCTGACTGACTGACTGACTGACTGACTGACTGACTGACTGACTGACTGACTGACTGACTGACTGACTAACTGACTGACTGACTAGCTGAGTGACTGATTGATTGGCTGGTTTGTCGAATGGCTAGCTGGCTGGTTGAATGGCTAACTGACTGACTGACTGACTGACTGACTGACTGACTGACTGACTGACTAACTGAGTGACTGATTGATTGGCTGGTTGGTTGAATGGCTAGCTGGCTGATTGAATGGCTGACTGACTGACTGACTGACTGACTTACTGACTGACTGACTGACTAACTGACTAGCTGAGTGACTGATTGATTGGCTGGTTGGTTGAATGGCTGACTGACTGACTGACTGACTGACTGACTGACTGACTGACTGACTGACTGACTAGCTGAGTGACTGATTGATTGGCTAGTTGGTTGAATGGCTAGCTGGCTGGTTGAATGGCTGACTGACTGGCTGACTGACTGACTAACTGACTGACTGACTGACTGACTGACTGACTGACTGACTGACTAGCTGAGTGACTGATTGATTGGCTGGTTGGTTGCATGCCTAGCTGGCTGGTTGAATGGCTGACTGACTGACTGACTGACTGACTGACTGACTGACTGACTGACTGACTGACTGACTAGCTGAGTGACTGATTGATTGGCTGGTTGGTTGAATGGCTAGCTGGCTGGTTGAATGGCTAACTGACTGACTGACTGACTGACTGACTGACTGACTGACTAACTGAGTGACTGATTAATTGGCTGGTTGCTTCGAATGGCTAGCTGGCTGGTTGAATGGCTGACTGACTGACTGACTGACTGACTGACTGACTGACTGACTGACTGACTGACTGACTGACTGACTGACTAGCTGAGTGACTGATTGATTGGCTGGTTGGTTGAATGGCTAGCTGGCTGGTTGAATGGCTGACTGACTGACTGACTGACTGACTGACTGACTGACTGACTGACTGACTGACTGACTGACTGACTGAGTGACTGATTGATTGGCTAGTTGGTTGAATGGCTAGCTGGCTGGTTGAATGGCTGACTGACTGGCTGACTGACTGACTGACTGACTGACTGACTGACTGACTGACTGACTAGCTGAGTGACTGATTGATTGGCTGGTTGGTTGAATGCCTAGCTGGCTGGTTGAATGGCTGACTGACTGACTGACTGACTGACTGACTGACTGACTGACTGACTGACTGACTGACTAGCTGAGTGACTGATTTATTGGCTGGTTGGTTGAATGGCTAGCTGGCTGGTTGAATGGCTAACTGACTGACTGACTGACTGACTGACTGACTGACTGACTGACTGACTGACTGACTGACTGACTAACTGAGTGACTGATTGATTGGCTGGTTGGTTGAATGGCTAGCTGGCTGGTTGAATGGCTGACTGACTGACTGACTGACTGACTGACTGACTGACTGACTGACTGACTGACTGACTGACTAACTGACTAGCTGAGTGACTGATTGATTGGCTGGTTGGTTGAATGGCTAGCTGGCTGGTTGAATGGCTGACTGACTGACTGACTGACTGACTGACTGACTGACTGACTGACTGACTGACTAGCTGAGTGACTGATTGATTGGCTAGTTGGTTGAATGGCTAGCTGGCTGGTTGAATGGCTGACTGACTGGCTGACTGACTGACTGACTGACTGACTGACTGACTGACTGACTGACTGACTGACTGACTAGCTGAGTGACTGATTGATTGGCTGGTTGGTTGAATGGCTAGCTGGCTGGTTGAATGGCTGACTGACTGACTGACTGACTGACTGACTGACTGACTGACTGACTGAGGCAGAGAGACAGGTAGGTGTTGGCAGGGTTGGTTTGGTTTGGAGTGTTGAGGTTTTATGATATTGTAGAGACAGAGAGGTTCAAAGCTTAATTAGACTTGTATCTTTGAGCCATGAGTCAGTAGAGAGGGAGAAAGAGGCAGACAGGCAGAGAGACAGGAAAAACAGGGAGGAAGAAAAGCTATTTGCACTGTACCTATAGGTCAGTATGGTGTAGAGTTGTATACTTGAATCAAGAGTAAATATAGACGCAGATACGAAGGCGGGCAAGCTGAGAGAGAGGGAAAGAAAGGGTCTGAATGAAAGGGAGGAGTCAGGCCTGCAGAAGGGGAGCTTTTGGTATTGTTTACTGATTAGTGTGATAAAGTTTTGTGTTGTGTTGTGAGGTGCAGAGAAAGAGAGAGAGGCTTGTGTGGTGATATTTCATGTTGATGTACAGCAATATGAAATAGTTCTCAGGAGAGAGAGAAAGAGATAGAAATTAGTGACACACACACACACACACACACACACACACACACACACACACACACAGTAATACTCTATAGAAACCTATTTCTTTCCTAATTTGTCTATCTCCATCTTGTTTTTCATTGTAAGTCATTAATGTTTATCTTGTATTGTCTTGGCATTATTAAAACATGAGGTATATTATTATTAGTGGTTGTAGTTTTGTATCACAACATTAACTTATATTAGTTTTGCCTGAAAATCTCTCGTTTTCTAACATTCTCCCATCCTGCAGGCCTGAGTCCAGACCGAGACCCAGAGAAATGTAAACAAACGCACCAGTCAGACTTGATATAGGAGTGAATTTGTTGCTTTTTAAAGCGGCAGTCGGTCTGTACATGTGTGAGGTGGCGAGGGGTGTCGCCAGGGGGCGGCTAGTAGCGTCTGCCACCAGGGAAATATGTAAAAACATAAAAAAGACGCTTCTCAAGAAAGGTAAGGCCGGTTGCAGCTTTTATTTTTTCTTTATTTCTTTCCATCAGGTTAGGTTTATATTAATTCAGTTAGTTAGGTTTGGTTAAGTCTCTCTCTCTCTCTCTCTCTCTCTCTCTCTCTCTCTCTCTCTCTCTCTCTCTCTCTCTCTGTGTGGTGCTAATGGTGCAGGAAGGCCTTGTCTACCTGCACCATAAGCCACTATACCATGCGTCACTGTACATTTAAACTGTACCCCAAAAACTTAACCTAACTGGCCCTCACTTAAAAAAAAATATATCGTTTTTTTTTCGTGTTCTTAATATTTCAGTGCTACAATACCACATCACTGTACCCTATGATGCTAATGGTGCAGGAAGGCCTTGTCTACCTTCACCATAAGCGACTGTACCATGCGTCACTGTACCTTAAAACTGTACCACAAAAACAACCTAACTGGCCCTCACCTGAAAAAAAATATCTTTTTTTTTTTTTGTGTTTGCTTAATATTTCAGTGCTACAGTACCACAGCACTGTACTCTATGGTGCTAATGGTGCAGGAAGGCCTTGTCTACCTTCACCATAAGCCACTGTACCATGTGTCACTGTACCTTAAATCTGTACCACAAAAACAACCTAACTGGCCCTCACCTGAAAAAAAATCTCTTTTTTTTTTAACCTAACCTAACCTAACCTAACCTTACCTAACCTAACCTAACCTAACCTAACCTGACCTGACCTGACCTAACCTAACCTAACCTAACCTAACCTAACCTAACCTAACCTAACCTGACCTGACCTAACCTAACCTAACCTAACCTAACCTAACCTAACCTAACCTAACCTATCCTAACCTAACCGAGACATTAAAAATTAGTCACAAGGCAAAAAGACGATTCAAAGTGACTGACATACCAAGCAATTAATTAGTGAAATCAGTCTTTGTTGACTACTCCAAAGCCTTTCAGTTTGTCGACCTCAGTATACTGTTAGGAAAAAGTGCATTATTAAGACATTATTAGTGGTTGTATCACGGTATTTTATAATAGACTTATAACTAGTTTCCCCTGAAAATCTTTCGTTTTCTATCATTCTTTCATTCTACACGCCTGAGCCCTGACAGAGACCCAGAGAAATGTAAACAGGCACGAGTCAGACTTGATATAGGGCTGAATTTGTTGCTTTTCAGAGAGGGGCAGTCGGTCTGTACATGCGTGAGGTGGCGAGAGGCGTGTCCAGGGGGCGGCTAGTAGCGTGTGCCACCGTGGAAATATGTACAGACATAAAGAAGACGCCCTCAAGAAAGGTAAGGCCGGTTCCAGCTTTTATTTTTATTTATTTATTTCCATCCCGGCCTGGGACCTCCCCTTTCCCGAGTCCTGAGGTGTTGGGGGACGGCCCGTGGGTGCTGTGTGCCCGTGAGTGTACCAGGTGCTCAAGCTTATACAAAACAAGGAAAGTTTGAAGCATTTTTAGAGGGGCAGTCGGTCTGTACATTAATTTTGAGGTGTTCCTTGTCATCCCCTGTCACTCCTGCCTGCCTCTGTCACCTCTACCAATCCCTGTCAAGCTCTGCCAAGCCCTTTGTCACCTCTCAAGTAATGAGGTGGCTTGAGATGTGAGATTTTAAACAGAAGCCTTTGCTGTCACCCCTGCCAAGCCCTACCAAACCCTGTCAGCCCCCACCAAGGCCCTCTCAAGCCACCACTCAACCCCCTACCGAGACCTATCAGCTCTATAATCTGAAAAAAGTGCAGTGTCTTAGGAGGGATTGATTAAGTAAACAGTGACTTATGGCCAAAATGGAACTATATGGAGATTAAGTAGAGATTAGAATAGAAGCTGAAATTGAGCAGGATAGTTACAATCACAGACTTCCAACTTGCTACTCCTTGGTGTGAAAGAATCTGCAGGAAATTAAGTACATGGCAACTCCTGTTAGTCCCTCATGTGTTCTTGAAAGCAGACTGACAGATTCAGTGTGTGACATGCTGACGTGGGGGAAGGCTGTCTGGTGGCTGCTCTATGCTGTAGCTAACAAAATGGTTGTGTTTCAAGTGTTGTCATGCCTGGAAAGTCTACAGGTCATCATTACTAGTATAAATGTGTACTACAATGGTGAAATTTAGTGAAAAAATGTGCTGTTTATGTATTGGCAGGGAAAGATTTGTGCTCATCAAGACAATGATAAAAAAATTTTTATATTATTATTATTATTACTATTTTTTTTCTTTTACTTGTTTTGCTGTAAGATGAGACTACAATAACTGCCCCTTGATGCCCTATAAGGTACCGCCAAGCACCAAGGGGCGGCCACCACGGTGCACAGTGAAGCACGTCCCAGCATCCCTGTCACCATCTTTTCCCTGCCAATAATTATGCATCACATTTCCCAACTAATTTCATTCTAGTGCAACATTTCTACTACTAATGGTGACCTGTACACTTCCCAGCATGACCAGTACAGCACTTCAAACAAACACAGCCTTTTCTTAGCCACAGCAAGGTGCAGCCACGACAGACAGCCTTCCCTAAGTCAGCATGTCACACTGCATCCATAACACTGAGCTTCCAGGAACACATCTGGGGGACTGATACAAGTTGCTGTGTAGGTCATTTGTCCCAGCAGACTCTTTCACACCAAGCAGGCATGAGGTGGAAGTCTGTGCAGTGCGTCAGTGCTTGGAATTTTGAACCGGTCTTGCTGCATCTATGGCCCAGAGATCAAACACAGACCAAACAGAGGGCTAGCTGAACCTAACACAAACCAAACAGACGCCCACCAGAACCATACACAGGCCCACAGAACTAACTGACTGGCTGGCCGGCTGACTCGCTGGCTGAGTGACTGACTGACTGACTGACTGACTGGCTGGCTGGCTGGCTTGCTGGCTGGCTTACTAACTGACTGACTGACTGACTGGCTGGCTGAGTGACTGATTGACTGGCTGGTTAGCTAGTTGGGTGGCTAGCTGGTTGGTTGAATGGCTGACTGACTGACTGACTGACTGACTGACTGACTGACTAGCTGAGTGACTGATTGATTGGCTGGTTGGTTGAATGCCTAGCTGGCTGGTTGAATGGCTGACTGACTGACTGACTGACTGACTGACTGACTGACTGACTGACTGACTGACTGACTGACTGACTAACTGACTGACTGACTAGCTGAGTGACTGATTGATTGGCTGGTTTGTCGAATGGCTAGCTGGCTGGTTGAATGGCTAACTGACTGACTGACTGACTGACTGACTGACTGACTGACTGACTGACTAACTGAGTGACTGATTGATTGGCTGGTTGGTTGAATGGCTAGCTGGCTGATTGAATGGCTGACTGACTGACTGACTGACTGACTTACTGACTGACTGACTGACTAACTGACTAGCTGAGTGACTGATTGATTGGCTGGTTGGTTGAATGGCTGACTGACTGACTGACTGACTGACTGACTGACTGACTGACTGACTGACTGACTAGCTGAGTGACTGATTGATTGGCTAGTTGGTTGAATGGCTAGCTGGCTGGTTGAATGGCTGACTGACTGGCTGACTGACTGACTAACTGACTGACTGACTGACTGACTGACTGACTGACTGACTGACTAGCTGAGTGACTGATTGATTGGCTGGTTGGTTGCATGCCTAGCTGGCTGGTTGAATGGCTGACTGACTGACTGACTGACTGACTGACTGACTGACTGACTGACTGACTGACTGACTAGCTGAGTGACTGATTGATTGGCTGGTTGGTTGAATGGCTAGCTGGCTGGTTGAATGGCTAACTGACTGACTGACTGACTGACTGACTGACTGACTGACTAACTGAGTGACTGATTAATTGGCTGGTTGCTTCGAATGGCTAGCTGGCTGGTTGAATGGCTGACTGACTGACTGACTGACTGACTGACTGACTGACTGACTGACTGACTGACTGACTGACTGACTGACTAGCTGAGTGACTGATTGATTGGCTGGTTGGTTGAATGGCTAGCTGGCTGGTTGAATGGCTGACTGACTGACTGACTGACTGACTGACTGACTGACTGACTGACTGACTGACTGACTGACTGACTGAGTGACTGATTGATTGGCTAGTTGGTTGAATGGCTAGCTGGCTGGTTGAATGGCTGACTGACTGGCTGACTGACTGACTGACTGACTGACTGACTGACTGACTGACTGACTAGCTGAGTGACTGATTGATTGGCTGGTTGGTTGAATGCCTAGCTGGCTGGTTGAATGGCTGACTGACTGACTGACTGACTGACTGACTGACTGACTGACTGACTGTCTGACTAGCTGAGTGACTGATTTATTGGCTGGTTGGTTGAATGGCTAGCTGGCTGGTTGAATGGCTAACTGACTGACTGACTGACTGACTGACTGACTGACTGACTGACTGACTGACTGACTGACTGACTAACTGAGTGACTGATTGATTGGCTGGTTGGTTGAATGGCTAGCTGGCTGGTTGAATGGCTGACTGACTGACTGACTGACTGACTGACTGACTGACTGACTGACTGACTGACTGACTGACTAACTGACTAGCTGAGTGACTGATTGATTGGCTGGTTGGTTGAATGGCTAGCTGGCTGGTTGAATGGCTGACTGACTGACTGACTGACTGACTGACTGACTGACTGACTGACTGACTGACTAGCTGAGTGACTGATTGATTGGCTAGTTGGTTGAATGGCTAGCTGGCTGGTTGAATGGCTGACTGACTGGCTGACTGACTGACTGACTGACTGACTGACTGACTGACTGACTGACTGACTGACTGACTAGCTGAGTGACTGATTGATTGGCTGGTTGGTTGAATGGCTAGCTGGCTGGTTGAATGGCTGACTGACTGACTGACTGACTGACTGACTGACTGACTGACTGACTGAGGCAGAGAGACAGGTAGGTGTTGGCAGGGTTGGTTTGGTTTGGAGTGTTGAGGTTTTATGATATTGTAGAGACAGAGAGGTTCAAAGCTTAATTAGACTTGTATCTTTGAGCCATGAGTCAGTAGAGAGGGAGAAAGAGGCAGACAGGCAGAGAGACAGGAAAAACAGGGAGGAAGAAAAGCTATTTGCACTGTACCTATAGGTCAGTATGGTGTAGAGTTGTATACTTGAATCAAGAGTAAATATAGACGCAGATACGAAGGCGGGCAAGCTGAGAGAGAGGGAAAGAAAGGGTCTGAATGAAAGGGAGGAGTCAGGCCTGCAGAAGGGGAGCTTTTGGTATTGTTTACTGATTAGTGTGATAAAGTTTTGTGTTGTGTTGTGAGGTGCAGAGAAAGAGAGAGAGGCTTGTGTGGTGATATTTCATGTTGATGTACAGCAATATGAAATAGTTCTCAGGAGAGAGAGAAAGAGATAGAAATTAGTGACACACACACACACACACACACACACACACACACACACACACACACACAGTAATACTCTATAGAAACCTATTTCTTTCCTAATTTGTCTATCTCCATCTTGTTTTTCATTGTAAGTCATTAATGTTTATCTTGTATTGTCTTGGCATTATTAAAACATGAGGTATATTATTATTAGTGGTTGTAGTTTTGTATCACAACATTAACTTATATTAGTTTTGCCTGAAAATCTCTCGTTTTCTAACATTCTCCCATCCTGCAGGCCTGAGTCCAGACCGAGACCCAGAGAAATGTAAACAAACGCACCAGTCAGACTTGATATAGGAGTGAATTTGTTGCTTTTTAAAGCGGCAGTCGGTCTGTACATGTGTGAGGTGGCGAGGGGTGTCGCCAGGGGGCGGCTAGTAGCGTCTGCCACCAGGGAAATATGTAAAAACATAAAAAAGACGCTTCTCAAGAAAGGTAAGGCCGGTTGCAGCTTTTATTTTTTCTTTATTTCTTTCCATCAGGTTAGGTTTATATTAATTCAGTTAGTTAGGTTTGGTTAAGTCTCTCTCTCTCTCTCTCTCTCTCTCTCTCTCTCTCTCTCTCTCTCTCTCTCTCTCTCTCTCTCTCTCTCTCTCTCTCTCTCTCTCTCTCTCTCTCTCTGTGGTGCTAATGGTGCAGGAAGGCCTTGTCTACCTGCACCATAAGCCACTATACCATGCGTCACTGTACATTTAAACTGTACCCCAAAAACTTAACCTAACTGGCCCTCACTTAAAAAAAAATATATCGTTTTTTTTTCGTGTTCTTAATATTTCAGTGCTACAATACCACATCACTGTACCCTATGATGCTAATGGTGCAGGAAGGCCTTGTCTACCTTCACCATAAGCGACTGTACCATGCGTCACTGTACCTTAAAACTGTACCACAAAAACAACCTAACTGGCCCTCACCTGAAAAAAAATATCTTTTTTTTTTTGTGTTTGCTTAATATTTCAGTGCTACAGTACCACAGCACTGTACTCTATGGTGCTAATGGTGCAGGAAGGCCTTGTCTACCTTCACCATAAGCCACTGTACCATGTGTCACTGTACCTTAAATCTGTACCACAAAAACAACCTAACTGGCCCTCACCTGAAAAAAAATCTCTTTTTTTTTAACCTAACCTAACCTAACCTAACCTTACCTAACCTAACCTAACCTAACCTAACCTGACCTGACCTGACCTAACCTAACCTAACCTAACCTAACCTGACCTAACCTAACCTAACCTAACCTGACCTGACCTGACCTGACCTAACCTAACCTAACCTAACCTAACCTAACCTAACCTAACCTAACCTATCCTAACCTAACCGAGACATTAAAAATTAGTCACAAGGCAAAAAGACGATTCAAAGTGACTGACATACCAAGCAATTAATTAGTGAAATCAGTCTTTGTTGACTACTCCAAAGCCTTTCAGTTTGTCGACCTCAGTATACTGTTAGGAAAAAGTGCATTATTAAGACATTATTAGTGGTTGTATCACGGTATTTTATAATAGACTTATAACTAGTTTCCCCTGAAAATCTTTCGTTTTCTATCATTCTTTCATTCTACACGCCTGAGCCCTGACAGAGACCCAGAGAAATGTAAACAGGCACGAGTCAGACTTGATATAGGGCTGAATTTGTTGCTTTTCAGAGAGGGGCAGTCGGTCTGTACATGCGTGAGGTGGCGAGAGGCGTGTCCAGGGGGCGGCTAGTAGCGTGTGCCACCGTGGAAATATGTACAGACATAAAGAAGACGCCCTCAAGAAAGGTAAGGCCGGTTCCAGCTTTTATTTTTATTTATTTATTTCCATCCCGGCCTGGGACCGCCCCTTTCCCGAGTCCTGAGGTGTTGGGGGACGGCCCGGGGGTGCTGTGTGCCCGTGAGTGTACCAGGTGCTCAAGCATATACAAAACAAGGAAAGTTTGAAGCATTTTTAGAGGGGCAGTCGGTCTGTACTCGTACATGCGTGTACATTAATTTTGAGGTGTTCCTTGTCATCCCCTGTCACTCCTGCCTGCCTCTGTCACCTCTACCAATCCCTGTCAAGCTCTGCCAAGCCCTTTGTCACCTCTCAAGTAATGAGGTGGCTTGAGATGTGAGATTTTAAACAGAAGCCTTTGCTGTCACCCCTGCCAAGCCCTACCAAACCCTGTCAGCCCCCACCAAGGCCCTCTCAAGCCACCACTCAACCCCCTACCGAGACCTATCAGCTCTATAATCTGAAAAAAGTGCAGTGTCTTAGGAGGGATTGATTAAGTAAACAGTGACTTATGGCCAAAATGGAACTATATGGAGATTAAGTAGAGATTAGAATAGAAGCTGAAATTGAGCAGGATAGTTACAATCACAGACTTCCAACTTGCTACTCCTTGGTGTGAAAGAATCTGCAGGAAATTAAGTACATGGCAACTCCTGTTAGTCCCTCATGTGTTCTTGAAAGCAGACTGACAGATTCAGTGTGTGACATGCTGACGTGGGGGAAGGCTGTCTGGTGGCTGCTCTATGCTGTAGCTAACAAAATGGTTGTGTTTCAAGTGTTGTCATGCCTGGAAAGTCTACAGGTCATCATTACTAGTATAAATGTGTACTACAATGGTGAAATTTAGTGAAAAAATGTGCTGTTTATGTATTGGCAGGGAAAGATTTGTGCTCATCAAGACAATGATAAAAAAATTTTTATATTATTATTATTATTACTATTTTTTTTCTTTTACTTGTTTTGCTGTAAGATGAGACTACAATAACTGCCCCTTGATGCCCTATAAGGTACCGCCAAGCACCAAGGGGCGGCCACCACGGTGCACAGTGAAGCACGTCCCAGCATCCCTGTCACCATCTTTTCCCTGCCAATAATTATGCATTACATTTCCCAACTAATTTCATTCTAGTGCAACATTTCTACTACTAATGGTGACCTGTACACTTCCCAGCATGACCAGTACAGCACTTCAAACAAACACAGCCTTTTCTTAGCCACAGCAAGGTGCAGCCACGACAGACAGCCTTCCCTAAGTCAGCATGTCACACTGCATCCATAACACTGAGCTTCCAGGAACACATCTGGGGGACTGATACAAGTTGCTGTGTAGGTCATTTGTCCCAGCAGACTCTTTCACACCAAGCAGGCATGAGGTGGTAGTCTGTGCAGTGCGTCAGTGCTTGGAATTTTGAACCGGTCTTGCTGCATCTATGGCCCAGAGACCAAACACAGACCAAACAGAGGGCTAGCTGAACCTAACACAAACCAAACAGACGCCCACCAGAACCATACACAGGCCCACAGAACTAACTGACTGGCTGGCCGGCTGACTCGCTGGCTGAGTGACTGACTGACTGACTGACTGACTGGCTGGCTGGCTGGCTTGCTGGCTGGCTTACTAACTGACTGACTGACTGACTGGCTGGCTG
>NC_087196.1:10580857-10595857 GCF_035594125.1 Scylla paramamosain | reverse complement strand
TAGAAACCTATTTCTTTCCTAATTTGTCTATCTCCATCTTGTTTTTCATTGTAAGTCATTAATGTTTATCTTGTATTGTCTTGGCATTATTAAAACATGAGGTATATTATTATTAGTGGTTGTAGTTTTGTATCACAACATTAACTTATATTAGTTTTGCCTGAAAATCTCTCGTTTTCTAACATTCTCCCATCCTGCAGGCCTGAGTCCAGACCGAGACCCAGAGAAATGTAAACAAACGCACCAGTCAGACTTGATATAGGAGTGAATTTGTTGCTTTTTAAAGCGGCAGTCGGTCTGTACATGTGTGAGGTGGCGAGGGGTGTCGCCAGGGGGCGGCTAGTAGCGTCTGCCACCAGGGAAATATGTAAAAACATAAAAAAGACGCTTCTCAAGAAAGGTAAGGCCGGTTGCAGCTTTTATTTTTTCTTTATTTCTTTCCATCAGGTTAGGTTTATATTAATTCAGTTAGTTAGGTTTGCTTAAGTCTCTCTCTCTCTCTCTCTCTCTCTCTCTCTCTCTCTCTCTCTCTCTCTCTCTCTCTCTCTCTCTCTCTCTCTCTCTCTCTCTCTCTCTCTGTGGTGCTAATGGTGCAGGAAGGCCTTGTCTACCTGCACCATAAGCCACTATACCATGCGTCACTGTACATTTAAACTGTACCCCAAAAACTTAACCTAACTGGCCCTCACTTAAAAAAAAATATATCGTTTTTTTTTCGTGTTCTTAATATTTCAGTGCTACAATACCACATCACTGTACCCTATGATGCTAATGGTGCAGGAAGGCCTTGTCTACCTTCACCATAAGCGACTGTACCATGCGTCACTGTACCTTAAAACTGTACCACAAAAACAACCTAACTGGCCCTCACCTGAAAAAAAATATCTTTTTTTTTTTGTGTTTGCTTAATATTTCAGTGCTACAGTACCACAGCACTGTACTCTATGGTGCTAATGGTGCAGGAAGGCCTTGTCTACCTTCACCATAAGCCACTGTACCATGTGTCACTGTACCTTAAATCTGTACCACAAAAACAACCTAACTGGCCCTCACCTGAAAAAAAATCTCTTTTTTTTTTAACCTAACCTAACCTAACCTAACCTTACCTAACCTAACCTAACCTAACCTAACCTGACCTGACCTGACCTAACCTAACCTAACCTAACCTAACCTGACCTAACCTAACCTAACCTAACCTGACCTGACCTGACCTGACCTAACCTAACCTAACCTAACCTAACCTAACCTAACCTAACCTAACCTATCCTAACCTAACCGAGACATTAAAAATTAGTCACAAGGCAAAAAGACGATTCAAAGTGACTGACATACCAAGCAATTAATTAGTGAAATCAGTCTTTGTTGACTACTCCAAAGCCTTTCAGTTTGTCGACCTCAGTATACTGTTAGGAAAAAGTGCATTATTAAGACATTATTAGTGGTTGTATCACGGTATTTTATAATAGACTTATAACTAGTTTCCCCTGAAAATCTTTCGTTTTCTATCATTCTTTCATTCTACACGCCTGAGCCCTGACAGAGACCCAGAGAAATGTAAACAGGCACGAGTCAGACTTGATATAGGGCTGAATTTGTTGCTTTTCAGAGAGGGGCAGTCGGTCTGTACATGCGTGAGGTGGCGAGAGGCGTGTCCAGGGGGCGGCTAGTAGCGTGTGCCACCGTGGAAATATGTACAGACATAAAGAAGACGCCCTCAAGAAAGGTAAGGCCGGTTCCAGCTTTTATTTTTATTTATTTATTTCCATCCCGGCCTGGGACCGCCCCTTTCCCGAGTCCTGAGGTGTTGGGGGACGGCCCGGGGGTGCTGTGTGCCCGTGAGTGTACCAGGTGCTCAAGCATATACAAAACAAGGAAAGTTTGAAGCATTTTTAGAGGGGCAGTCGGTCTGTACTCGTACATGCGTGTACATTAATTTTGAGGTGTTCCTTGTCATCCCCTGTCACTCCTGCCTGCCTCTGTCACCTCTACCAATCCCTGTCAAGCTCTGCCAAGCCCTTTGTCACCTCTCAAGTAATGAGGTGGCTTGAGATGTGAGATTTTAAACAGAAGCCTTTGCTGTCACCCCTGCCAAGCCCTACCAAACCCTGTCAGCCCCCACCAAGGCCCTCTCAAGCCACCACTCAACCCCCTACCGAGACCTATCAGCTCTATAATCTGAAAAAAGTGCAGTGTCTTAGGAGGGATTGATTAAGTAAACAGTGACTTATGGCCAAAATGGAACTATATGGAGATTAAGTAGAGATTAGAATAGAAGCTGAAATTGAGCAGGATAGTTACAATCACAGACTTCCAACTTGCTACTCCTTGGTGTGAAAGAATCTGCAGGAAATTAAGTACATGGCAACTCCTGTTAGTCCCTCATGTGTTCTTGAAAGCAGACTGACAGATTCAGTGTGTGACATGCTGACGTGGGGGAAGGCTGTCTGGTGGCTGCTCTATGCTGTAGCTAACAAAATGGTTGTGTTTCAAGTGTTGTCATGCCTGGAAAGTCTACAGGTCATCATTACTAGTATAAATGTGTACTACAATGGTGAAATTTAGTGAAAAAATGTGCTGTTTATGTATTGGCAGGGAAAGATTTGTGCTCATCAAGACAATGATAAAAAAATTTTTATATTATTATTATTATTACTATTTTTTTTCTTTTACTTGTTTTGCTGTAAGATGAGACTACAATAACTGCCCCTTGATGCCCTATAAGGTACCGCCAAGCACCAAGGGGCGGCCACCACGGTGCACAGTGAAGCACGTCCCAGCATCCCTGTCACCATCTTTTCCCTGCCAATAATTATGCATTACATTTCCCAACTAATTTCATTCTAGTGCAACATTTCTACTACTAATGGTGACCTGTACACTTCCCAGCATGACCAGTACAGCACTTCAAACAAACACAGCCTTTTCTTAGCCACAGCAAGGTGCAGCCACGACAGACAGCCTTCCCTAAGTCAGCATGTCACACTGCATCCATAACACTGAGCTTCCAGGAACACATCTGGGGGACTGATACAAGTTGCTGTGTAGGTCATTTGTCCCAGCAGACTCTTTCACACCAAGCAGGCATGAGGTGGTAGTCTGTGCAGTGCGTCAGTGCTTGGAATTTTGAACCGGTCTTGCTGCATCTATGGCCCAGAGACCAAACACAGACCAAACAGAGGGCTAGCTGAACCTAACACAAACCAAACAGACGCCCACCAGAACCATACACAGGCCCACAGAACTAACTGACTGGCTGGCCGGCTGACTCGCTGGCTGAGTGACTGACTGACTGACTGACTGACTGGCTGGCTGGCTGGCTTGCTGGCTGGCTTACTAACTGACTGACTGACTGACTGGCTGGCTGAGTGACTGATTGACTGGCTGGTTAGCTAGTTGGGTGGCTAGCTGGTTGGTTGAATGGCTGACTGACTGACTGACTGACTGACTGACTGACTGACTGACTAGCTGAGTGACTGATTGATTGGCTGGTTGGTTGAATGCCTAGCTGGCTGGTTGAATGGCTGACTGACTGACTGACTGACTGACTGACTGACTGACTGACTGACTGACTAACTGACTGACTGACTAGCTGAGTGACTGATTGATTGGCTGGTTTGTCGAATGGCTAGCTGGCTGGTTGAATGGCTAACTGACTGACTGACTGACTGACTGACTGACTGACTGACTGACTGACTAACTGAGTGACTGATTGATTGGCTGGTTGGTTGAATGGCTAGCTGGCTGGTTGAATGGCTGACTGACTGACTGACTGACTGACTTACTGACTGACTGACTGACTAACTGACTAGCTGAGTGACTGATTGATTGGCTGGTTGGTTGAATGGCTGACTGACTGACTGACTGACTGACTGACTGACTGACTGACTGACTGACTGACTAGCTGAGTGACTGATTGATTGGCTAGTTGGTTGAATGGCTAGCTGGCTGGTTGAATGGCTGACTGACTGGCTGACTGACTGACTAACTGACTGACTGACTGACTGACTGACTGACTGACTGACTAGCTGAGTGACTGATTGATTGGCTGGTTGGTTGCATGCCTAGCTGGCTGGTTGAATGGCTGACTGACTGACTGACTGACTGACTGACTGACTGACTGACTGACTGACTGACTGACTGACTGACTAGCTGAGTGACTGATTGATTGGCTGGTTGGTTGAATGGCTAGCTGGCTGGTTGAATGGCTAACTGACTGACTGACTGACTGACTGACTGACTGACTGACTGACTAACTGAGTGACTGATTGATTGGCTGGTTGGTTGAATGGCTAGCTGGCTGGTTGAATGGCTGACTGACTGACTGACTGACTGACTGACTGACTGACTGACTGACTGACTGACTGACTGACTGACTAACTGACTAGCTGAGTGACTGATTGATTGGCTGGTTGGTTGAATGGCTAGCTGGCTGGTTGAATGGCTGACTGACTGACTGACTGACTGACTGACTGACTGACTGACTGACTGACTGACTGACTGACTGACTGATTGATTGGCTAGTTGGTTGAATGGCTAGCTGGCTGGTTGAATGGCTGACTGACTGGCTGACTGACTGACTGACTGACTGACTGACTGACTGACTGACTGACTGACTGACTAGCTGAGTGACTGATTGATTGGCTGGTTGGTTGAATGCCTAGCTGGCTGGTTGAATGGCTGACTGACTGACTGACTGACTGACTGACTGACTGACTGACTGACTGTCTGACTAGCTGAGTGACTGATTTATTGGCTGGTTGGTTGAATGGCTAGCTGGCTGGTTGAATGGCTAACTGACTGACTGACTGACTGACTGACTGACTGACTGACTGACTGACTGACTGACTGACTGACTGACTAACTGAGTGACTGATTGATTGGCTGGTTGGTTGAATGGCTAGCTGGCTGGTTGAATGGCTGACTGACTGACAGACTGACTGACTGACTGACTGACTGACTGACTGACTAACTGACTAGCTGAGTGACTGATTGATTGGCTGGTTGGTTGAATGGCTAGCTGGCTGGTTGAATGGCTGACTGACTGACTGACTGACTGACTGACTGACTGACTGACTGACTGACTGACTGACTGACTGATTGATTGGCTAGTTGGTTGAATGACTAGCTGGCTGGTTGAATGGCTGACTGACTGGCTGACTGACTGACTGACTGACTGACTGACTGACTGACTGACTGACTGACTGACTAGCTGAGTGACTGATTGATTGGCTGGTTGGTTGAATGGCTAGCTGGCTGGTTGAATGGCTGACTGACTGACTGACTGACTGACTGACTGACTGACTGAGGCAGAGAGACAGGTAGGTGTTGGCAGGGTTGGTTTGGTTTGGAGTGTTGAGGTTTTATGATATTGTAGAGACAGAGAGGTTCAAAGCTTAATTAGACTTGTATCTTTGAGCCATGAGTCAGTAGAGAGGGAGAAAGAGGCAGACAGGCAGAGAGACAGGAAAAACAGGGAGGAAGAAAAGCTATTTGCACTGTACCTATAGGTCAGTATGGTGTAGAGTTGTATACTTGAATCAAGAGTAAATATAGACGCAGATACGAAGGCGGGCAAGCTGAGAGAGAGGGAAAGAAAGGGTCTGAATGAAAGGGAGGAGTCAGGCCTGCAGAAGGGGAGCTTTTGGTATTGTTTACTGATTAGTGTGATAAAGTGTTGTGTTGTGTTGTGAGGTGCAGAGAAAGAGAGAGAGGCTTGTGTGGTGATATTTCATGTTGATGTACAGCAATATGAAATAGTTCTCAGGAGAGAGAGAAAGAGATAGAAATTAGTGACACACACACACACACACACACACACACACACACACACACACACACACAGTAATACTCTATAGAAACCTATTTCTTTCCTAATTTGTCTATCTCCATCTTGTTTTTCATTGTAAGTCATTAATGTTTATCTTGTATTGTCTTGGCATTATTAAAACATGAGGTATATTATTATTAGTGGTTGTAGTTTTGTATCACAACATTAACTTATATTAGTTTTGCCTGAAAATCTCTCGTTTTCTAACATTCTCCCATCCTGCAGGCCTGAGTCCAGACCGAGACCCAGAGAAATGTAAACAAACGCACCAGTCAGACTTGATATAGGAGTGAATTTGTTGCTTTTTAAAGCGGCAGTCGGTCTGTACATGTGTGAGGTGGCGAGGGGTGTCGCCAGGGGGCGGCTAGTAGCGTCTGCCACCAGGGAAATATGTAAAAACATAAAAAAGACGCTTCTCAAGAAAGGTAAGGCCGGTTGCAGCTTTTATTTTTTCTTTATTTCTTTCCATCAGGTTAGGTTTATATTAATTCAGTTAGTTAGGTTTGCTTAAGTCTCTCTCTCTCTCTCTCTCTCTCTCTCTCTCTCTCTCTCTCTCTCTCTCTCTCTCTCTCTCTCTCTCTCTCTCTCTCTCTCTCTCTCTCTCTCTGTGTGGTGCTAATGGTGCAGGAAGGCCTTGTCTACCTGCACCATAAGCCACTATACCATGCGTCACTGTACATTTAAACTGTACCCCAAAAACTTAACCTAACTGGCCCTCACTTAAAAAAAAATATATCGTTTTTTTTTCGTGTTCTTAATATTTCAGTGCTACAATACCACATCACTGTACCCTATGATGCTAATGGTGCAGGAAGGCCTTGTCTACCTTCACCATAAGCGACTGTACCATGCGTCACTGTACCTTAAAACTGTACCACAAAAACAACCTAACTGGCCCTCACCTGAAAAAAAATATCTTTTTTTTTTTGTGTTTGCTTAATATTTCAGTGCTACAGTACCACAGCACTGTACTCTATGGTGCTAATGGTGCAGGAAGGCCTTGTCTACCTTCACCATAAGCCACTGTACCATGTGTCACTGTACCTTAAATCTGTACCACAAAAACAACCTAACTGGCCCTCACCTGAAAAAAAATCTCTTTTTTTTTTAACCTAACCTAACCTAACCTAACCTTACCTAACCTAACCTAACCTAACCTAACCTGACCTGACCTGACCTAACCTAACCTAACCTAACCTAACCTGACCTAACCTAACCTAACCTAACCTAACCTGACCTGACCTAACCTAACCTAACCTAACCTAACCTAACCTAACCTAACCTATCCTAACCTAACCGAGACATTAAAAATTAGTCACAAGGCAAAAAGACGATTCAAAGTGACTGACATACCAAGCAATTAATTAGTGAAATCAGTCTTTGTTGACTACTCCAAAGCCTTTCAGTTTGTCGACCTCAGTATACTGTTAGGAAAAAGTGCATTATTAAGACATTATTAGTGGTTGTATCACGGTATTTTATAATAGACTTATAACTAGTTTCCCCTGGAAATCTTTCGTTTTCTATCATTCTTTCATTCTACACGCCTGAGCCCTGACAGAGACCCAGAGAAATGTAAACAGGCACGAGTCAGACTTGATATAGGGCTGAATTTGTTGCTTTTCAGAGAGGGGCAGTCGGTCTGTACATGCGTGAGGTGGCGAGAGGCGTGTCCAGGGGGCGGCTAGTAGCGTGTGCCACCGTGGAAATATGTACAGACATAAAGAAGACGCCCTCAAGAAAGGTAAGGCCGGTTCCAGCTTTTATTTTTATTTATTTATTTCCATCCCGGCCTGGGACCGCCCCTTTCCCGAGTCCTGAGGTGTTGGTGGACGGCCCGGGGGTGCTGTGTGCCCGTGAGTGTACCAGGTGCTCAAGCTTATACAAAACAAGGAAAGTTTGAAGCATTTTTAGAGGGGCAGTCGGTCTGTACTCGTACATGCGTGTACATTAATTTTGAGGTGTTCCTTGTCATCCCCTGTCACTCCTGCCTGCCTCTGTCACCTCTACCAATCCCTGTCAAGCTCTGCCAAGCCCTTTGTCACCTCTCAAGTAATGAGGTGGCTTGAGATGTGAGATTTTAAACAGAAGCCTTTGCTGTCACCCCTGCCAAGCCCTACCAAACCCTGTCAGCCCCCACCAAGGCCCTCTCAAGCCACCACTCAACCCCCTACCGAGACCTATCAGCTCTATAATCTGAAAAAAGTGCAGTGTCTTAGGAGGGATTGATTAAGTAAACAGTGACTTATGGCCAAAATGGAACTATATGGAGATTAAGTAGAGATTAGAATAGAAGCTGAAATTGAGCAGGATAGTTACAATCACAGACTTCCAACTTGCTACTCCTTGGTGTGAAAGAATCTGCAGGAAATTAAGTACATGGCAACTCCTGTTAGTCCCTCATGTGTTCTTGAAAGCAGACTGACAGATTCAGTGTGTGACATGCTGACGTGGGGGAAGGCTGTCTGGTGGCTGCTCTATGCTGTAGCTAACAAAATGGTTGTGTTTCAAGTGTTTTCATGCCTGGAAAGTCTACAGGTCATCATTACTAGTATAAATGTGTACTACAATGGTGAAATTTAGTGAAAAAATGTGCTGTTTATGTATTGGCAGGGAAAGATTTATGCTCATCAAGACAATGATAAAAAAAATTTTTATATTATTATTATTATTACTATTTTTTTTCTTTTACTTGTTTTGCTGTAAGATGAGACTACAATAACTGCCCCTTGATGCCCTATAAGGTACCGCCAAGCACCAAGGGGCGGCCACCACGGTGCACAGTGAAGCACGTCCCAGCATCCCTGTCACCATCTTTTCCCTGCCAATAATTATGCATTACATTTCCCAACTAATTTCATTCTAGTGCAACATTTCTACTACTAATGGTGGCCTGTACACTTCCCAGCATGACCAGTACAGCACTTCAAACAAACACAGCCTTTTCTTAGCCACAGCAAGGTGCAGCCACGACAGACAGCCTTCCCTAAGTCAGCATGTCACACTGCATCCATAACACTGAGCTTCCAGGAACACATCTGGGGGACTGATACAAGTTGCTGTGTAGGTCATTTGTCCCAGCAGACTCTTTCACACCAAGCAGGCATGAGGTGGTAGTCTGTGCAGTGCGTCAGTGCTTGGAATTTTGAACCGGTCTTGCTGCATCTATGGCCCAGAGACCAAACACAGACCAAACAGAGGGCTAGCTGAACCTAACACAAACCAAACAGACGCCCACCAGAACCATACACAGGCCCACAGAACTAACTGACTGGCTGGCCGGCTGACTCGCTGGCTGAGTGACTGACTGACTGACTGACTGACTGGCTGGCTGGCTGGCTTGCTGGCTGGCTTACTAACTGACTGACTGACTGACTGGCTGGCTGAGTGACTGATTGACTGGCTGGTTAGCTAGTTGGGTGGCTAGCTGGTTGGTTGAATGGCTGACTGACTGACTGACTGACTGACTGACTGACTGACTGACTAGCTGAGTGACTGATTGATTGGCTGGTTGGTTGAATGCCTAGCTGGCTGGTTGAATGGCTGACTGACTGACTGACTGACTGACTGACTGACTGACTGACTGACTGACTAACTGACTGACTGACTAGCTGAGTGACTGATTGATTGGCTGGTTTGTCGAATGGCTAGCTGGCTGGTTGAATGGCTAACTGACTGACTGACTGACTGACTGACTGACTGACTGACTGACTGACTAACTGAGTGACTGATTGATTGGCTGGTTGGTTGAATGGCTAGCTGGCTGGTTGAATGGCTGACTGACTGACTGACTGACTGACTTACTGACTGACTGACTGACTAACTGACTAGCTGAGTGACTGATTGATTGGCTGGTTGGTTGAATGGCTGACTGACTGACTGACTGACTGACTGACTGACTGACTGACTGACTGACTGACTGACTGACTGACTGACTAGCTGAGTGACTGATTGATTGGCTAGTTGGTTGAATGGCTAGCTGGCTGGTTGAATGGCTGACTGACTGGCTGACTGACTGACTAACTGACTGACTGACTGACTGACTGACTGACTGACTGACTAGCTGAGTGACTGATTGATTGGCTGGTTGGTTGCATGCCTAGCTGGCTGGTTGAATGGCTGACTGACTGACTGACTGACTGACTGACTGACTGACTGACTGACTGACTGACTGACTAGCTGAGTGACTGATTGATTGGCTGGTTGGTTGAATGGCTAGCTGGCTGGTTGAATGGCTAACTGACTGACTGACTGACTGACTGACTGACTGACTGACTGACTAACTGAGTGACTGATTGATTGGCTGGTTGGTTGAATGGCTAGCTGGCTGGTTGAATGGCTGACTGACTGACTGACTGACTGACTGACTGACTGACTGACTGACTGACTGACTGACTGACTGACTAACTGACTAGCTGAGTGACTGATTGATTGGCTGGTTGGTTGAATGGCTAGCTGGCTGGTTGAATGGCTGACTGACTGACTGACTGACTGACTGACTGACTGACTGACTGACTGACTGACTGACTGAGTGACTGATTGATTGGCTAGTTGGTTGAATGGCTAGCTGGCTGGTTGAATGGCTGACTGACTGGCTGACTGACTGACTGACTGACTGACTGACTGACTGACTGACTGACTGACTAGCTGAGTGACTGATTGATTGGCTGGTTGGTTGAATGCCTAGCTGGCTGGTTGAATGGCTGACTGACTGACTGACTGACTGACTGACTGACTGACTGACTGACTGACTGACTAGCTGAGTGACTGATTTATTGGCTGGTTGGTTGAATGGCTAGCTGGCTGGTTGAATGGCTAACTGACTGACTGACTGACTGACTGACTGACTGACTGACTGACTGACTGACTGACTGACTGACTAACTGAGTGACTGATTGATTGGCTGGTTGGTTGAATGGCTAGCTGGCTGGTTGAATGGCTGACTGACTGACTGACTGACTGACTGACTGACTGACTGACTGACTGACTGACTGACTGACTAACTGACTAGCTGAGTGACTGATTGATTGGCTGGTTGGTTGAATGGCTAGCTGGCTGGTTGAATGGCTGACTGACTGACTGACTGACTGACTGACTGACTGACTGACTGACTGACTGACTGACTAGCTGAGTGACTGATTGATTGGCTAGTTGGTTGAATGGCTAGCTGGCTGGTTGAATGGCTGACTGACTGGCTGACTGACTGACTGACTGACTGACTGACTGACTGACTGACTGACTGACTGACTAGCTGAGTGACTGATTGATTGGCTGGTTGGTTGAATGGCTAGCTGGCTGGTTGAATGGCTGACTGACTGACTGACTGACTGACTGACTGACTGACTGAGGCAGAGAGACAGGTAGGTGTTGGCAGGGTTGGTTTGGTTTGGAGTGTTGAGGTTTTATGATATTGTAGAGACAGAGAGGTTCAAAGCTTAATTAGACTTGTATCTTTGAGCCATGAGTCAGTAGAGAGGGAGAAAGAGGCAGACAGGCAGAGAGACAGGAAAAACAGGGAGGAAGAAAAGCTATTTGCACTGTACCTATAGGTCAGTATGGTGTAGAGTTGTATACTTGAATCAAGAGTAAATATAGACGCAGATACGAAGGCGGGCAAGCTGAGAGAGAGGGAAAGAAAGGGTCTGAATGAAAGGGAGGAGTCAGGCCTGCAGAAGGGGAGCTTTTGGTATTGTTTACTGATTAGTGTGATAAAGTGTTGTGTTGTGTTGTGAGGTGCAGAGAAAGAGAGAGAGGCTTGTGTGGTGATATTTCATGTTGATGTACAGCAATATGAAATAGTTCTCAGGAGAGAGAGAAAGAGATAGAAATTAGTGACACACACACACACACACACACACACACACACACACACACACACACACAGTAATACTCTATAGAAACCTATTTCTTTCCTAATTTGTCTATCTCCATCTTGTTTTTCATTGTAAGTCATTAATGTTTATCTTGTATTGTCTTGGCATTATTAAAACATGAGGTATATTATTATTAGTGGTTGTAGTTTTGTATCACAACATTAACTTATATTAGTTTTGCCTGAAAATCTCTCGTTTTCTAACATTCTCCCATCCTGCAGGCCTGAGTCCAGACCGAGACCCAGAGAAATGTAAACAAACGCACCAGTCAGACTTGATATAGGAGTGAATTTGTTGCTTTTTAAAGCGGCAGTCGGTCTGTACATGTGTGAGGTGGCGAGGGGTGTCGCCAGGGGGCGGCTAGTAGCGTCTGCCACCAGGGAAATATGTAAAAACATAAAAAAGACGCTTCTCAAGAAAGGTAAGGCCGGTTGCAGCTTTTATTTTTTCTTTATTTCTTTCCATCAGGTTAGGTTTATATTAATTCAGTTAGTTAGGTTTGCTTAAGTCTCTCTCTCTCTCTCTCTCTCTCTCTCTCTCTCTCTCTCTCTCTCTCTCTCTCTCTCTCTCTCTGTGGTGCTAATGGTGCAGGAAGGCCTTGTCTACCTGCACCATAAGCCACTATACCATGCGTCACTGTACATTTAAACTGTACCCCAAAAACTTAACCTAACTGGCCCTCACTTAAAAAAAAATATATCGTTTTTTTTTCGTGTTCTTAATATTTCAGTGCTACAATACCACATCACTGTACCCTATGATGCTAATGGTGCAGGAAGGCCTTGTCTACCTTCACCATAAGCGACTGTACCATGCGTCACTGTACCTTAAAACTGTACCACAAAAACAACCTAACTGGCCCTCACCTGAAAAAAAATATCTTTTTTTTTTTGTGTTTGCTTAATATTTCAGTGCTACAGTACCACAGCACTGTACTCTATGGTGCTAATGGTGCAGGAAGGCCTTGTCTACCTTCACCATAAGCCACTGTACCATGTGTCACTGTACCTTAAATCTGTACCACAAAAACAACCTAACTGGCCCTCACCTGAAAAAAAATCTCTTTTTTTTTTAACCTAACCTAACCTAACCTAACCTTACCTAACCTAACCTAACCTAACCTAACCTGACCTGACATGACCTAACCTAACCTAACCTAACCTAACCTGACCTAACCTAACCTAACCTAACCTAACCTGACCTGACCTAACCTAACCTAACCTAACCTAACCTAACCTAACCTATCCTAACCTAACCGAGACATTAAAAATTAGTCACAAGGCAAAAAGACGATTCAAAGTGACTGACATACCAAGCAATTAATTAGTGAAATCAGTCTTTGTTGACTACTCCAAAGCCTTTCAGTTTGTCGACCTCAGTATACTGTTAGGAAAAAGTGCATTATTAAGACATTATTAGTGGTTGTATCACGGTATTTTATAATAGACTTATAACTAGTTTCCCCTGGAAATCTTTCGTTTTCTATCATTCTTTCATTCTACACGCCTGAGCCCTGACAGAGACCCAGAGAAATGTAAACAGGCACGAGTCAGACTTGATATAGGGCTGAATTTGTTGCTTTTCAGAGAGGGGCAGTCGGTCTGTACATGCGTGAGGTGGCGAGAGGCGTGTCCAGGGGGCGGCTAGTAGCGTGTGCCACCGTGGAAATATGTACAGACATAAAGAAGACGCCCTCAAGAAAGGTAAGGCCGGTTCCAGCTTTTATTTTTATTTATTTATTTCCATCCCGGCCTGGGACCGCCCCTTTCCCGAGTCCTGAGGTGTTGGTGGACGGCCCGGGGGTGCTGTGTGCCCGTGAGTGTACCAGGTGCTCAAGCTTATACAAAACAAGGAAAGTTTGAAGCATTTTTAGAGGGGCAGTCGGTCTGTACTCGTACATGCGTGTACATTAATTTTGAGGTGTTCCTTGTCATCCCCTGTCACTCCTGCCTGCCTCTGTCACCTCTACCAATCCCTGTCAAGCTCTGCCAAGCCCTTTGTCACCTCTCAAGTAATGAGGTGGCTTGAGATGTGAGATTTTAAACAGAAGCCTTTGCTGTCACCCCTGCCAAGCCCTACCAAACCCTGTCAGCCCCCACCAAGGCCCTCTCAAGCCACCACTCAACCCCCTACCGAGACCTATCAGCTCTATAATCTGAAAAAAGTGCAGTGTCTTAGGAGGGATTGATTAAGTAAACAGTGACTTATGGCCAAAATGGAACTATATGGAGATTAAGTAGAGATTAGAATAGAAGCTGAAATTGAGCAGGATAGTTACAATCACAGACTTCCAACTTGCTACTCCTTGGTGTGAAAGAATCTGCAGGAAATTAAGTACATGGCAACTCCTGTTAGTCCCTCATGTGTTCTTGAAAGCAGACTGACAGATTCAGTGTGTGACATGCTGACGTGGGGGAAGGCTGTCTGGTGGCTGCTCTATGCTGTAGCTAACAAAATGGTTGTGTTTCAAGTGTTGTCATGCCTGGAAAGTCTACAGGTCATCATTACTAGTATAAATGTGTACTACAATGGTGAAATTTAGTGAAAAAATGTGCTGTTTATGTATTGGCAGGGAAAGATTTGTGCTCATCAAGACAATGATAAAAAAAATTTTTATATTATTATTATTATTACTATTTTTTTTCTTTTACTTGTTTTGCTGTAAGATGAGACTACAATAACTGCCCCTTGATGCCCTATAAGGTACCGCCAAGCACCAAGGGGCGGCCACCACGGTGTACAGTGAAGCACGTCCCAGCATCCCTGTCACCATCTTTTCCCTGCCAATAATTATGCATTACATTTCCCAACTAATTTCATTCTAGTACAACATTTCTACTACTAATGGTGGCCTGGTTAATCTGTTAAGGGAGCACTTTGTTCAACATCTTTAAAATATTATTTGATCATCACCTGTATCTCTCACCTGATGATATAGATAGGCTGGGTGTAGGTAACAACTTTCAACCTCTCCTCAGTGATGGACAATTCAGAGACAGTGAGGTCAGCTTCCCCTGACTGCAGAGCTCCTACCGTGCCCGTCCACTCGTTGCTTGAGCTGTCCTTCAGTTTCCCGTAGGCATAACCTTCCAGTACATTGAAACTGACTCTGTACAAGAGAGAGAGTGGGAGAAAAAATAGTGTTGTGTATTGAGGGAAAGAAAATTTCTATCTATTCTATTCTCAACAGGAAGATTCATAAACATCTATTATTTCACAACCTTCTATCTGATTGCCAGTATGGGTTCTGTCTAGGCCACTCTACTGGTGATCTTATGGAGTTCCCTACTGAGTCTTGGT
>NC_087196.1:10548357-10573357 GCF_035594125.1 Scylla paramamosain | reverse complement strand
CTTGTCATCCCCTGTCACTCCTGCCTGCCTCTGTCACCTCTACCAATCCCTGTCAAGCTCTGCCAAGCCCTTTGTCACCTCTCAAGTAATGAGGTGGCTTGAGATGTGAGATTTTAAACAGAAGCCTTTGCTGTCACCCCTGCCAAGCCCTACCAAACCCTGTCAGCCCCCACCAAGGCCCTCTCAAGCTTCACCAAGGCCTGTCAACCCCCTACCGAGACCTATCAATGCCTGTTAATCCCCTACCAAGCCTGTCAGCTCTATAATCTGAAAAAAGTGCAGTGTCTTGAAATTTGAAGGAGGGATTCATTAAGTAAACAGTGACTTATAGCCAAAATGGAGTTAAATGGAGATTAAGTAGAGATTAGAATAGAACCTGAAATTGACCAGGATAGTCAGCCACATTTACAATCACAGACTTCCAACTTGCTACTCCTTGGTGTGAAAGAATCTGCAGGAAATTAAGTACATGCAACTCCTGTTAGTCCCTCATGTGTTCTTGAAAGCAGACTGACAGATTCAGTGTGTGACATGCTGACGTGGGGGAAGGCTGTCTGGTGGCTGCTCTATGCTGTAGCTAACAAAATGGTTGTGTTTCAAGTGTTGTCATACCTGGAAAGTCTACAGGTCATCATTACTAGTATAAATGTGTACTACAATGGTGAAATTTAGTGAAAAAATGTGCTGTTTATGTATTGGCAGGGAAAGATTTGTGCTCATCAAGACATAATGATAAAAATTTTTTTTATTATTATTATTATTATTACTATTTTTTTCCTTTTAGTTGTTTTGCTGTAAGATGAGACTGCAATAACTGCCCCTTGATGCCCTATAAGGTACCGCCAAGCACCAAGGGGCGGCCACCACGGTGTACAGTGAAGCACGTCCCAGCATCCCTGTCACCATCTTTTCCCTGCCAATAATTATGCATTACATTTCCCAGCTAATTTCTTTCTAGTGCAACATTTCTACTACTAATGGTGGCCTGTACATTTCTCAGCATGACCAGTACAGCACTTCAAACAAACACAGCCTTTTCTTAGCCACAGCAAGGTGCAGCCACAACAGACGGCCTTGCCTAAGTCAGCATGTCACACTGCATCCATAACACTGAGCTTCCAGGAACACAACTGTGGGACTGATACAAGTTACTGTGTAGGTCATTTGTCCCAGCAGACTCTTTCACAGCAAGCAGGCATGAGGTGGTAGTCTGTGCAGTGCGTCAGTGCTTGGAATTTTCAACCGGTCTTGCTGCATCTATGGCCCAGAGACCAAACACAGACCAAACAGAGGCCTAGCTGAATCTAACACAAGCCAAACAGAGGCCCACCAGAACCATACACAGGCCCACAGAACTAACTGACTGGCTGGCCGGCTCACTGGCTGGTTGAGTGACTAACTGACTGACTGACTGACTGACTGACTGACTGACTGACTAGCTGAGTGACTGATTGATTGGCTGGTTGGTTGAAAGGCTAGCTGGCTGGTTGAATGGCTGACTGACTGACTGACTGACTGACTGACTGACTGACTGACTGACTGACTAGCTGAGTGACTGATTGATTGGCTGGTTGGTTCAATGGCTAGCTGGCTGGTTGAATGGCTGACTGACTGACTGACTGACTGACTGACTGACTGACTGACTGACTAGCTGAGTGACTGATTGATTGGCTAGTTGGTTCAATGGCTAGCTGGCTGGTTGAATGGCTGACTGACTAACTGACTGACTGACTGACTGACTGACTGACTGACTAACTGAGTGACTGATTGATTGGCTGGTTGGTTGAATGGCTAGCTGGCTGGCTGGAAAATAGTCATGGTGAGAGAGAGAGAGAGAGAGAGAGAGAGAGAGAGATATGCTATTCTTAACAATGTATTTAATTTTTATCCTATTTCATTTTATTAGATTTACTTCTTTTTCTTCTTCTGCAGCTGCTCCCATATTCATATGGGGTCACTTTTCCTTACTAGTCTTCTCCCCAAGGCTCTGTCCCCAACCTTCTCTCCACTCAATCCTCTCTCACTCATGTCCTCTCCAATGTGATCTTTCCACCTTTTCTTTGATCTGCTACGTCGTCTTCTTTTTATTTTTATTATATATTTTTTTATTATATTTTTATTATATTTACTAAGAAACTAATTAAACTATACTTTCTACAAAACAACTACAACCATAACACCAACAAATCATTCCAGACTACCCCATCCCCTGCCTCCCGCTGTGCCCCACCCAGACACCACGGCCCAGCAGTGACGCCATTCCACCTGCTACACGACGCTGGCTGACGCACTCCAGACGTGGCAGCAACAGGAGGTGGAGGGCAGGAGCAAGAGTCGGATGGATGGCGAAGGAAGGCATGATGGCGGAGCTGGTGGCTTTGGAGGGTGTTCGTGCAGGGTACCTCGGCAGGGTCTAGATTAGAGCAAATGGATGATGAGAGACTAGTAAGGTGTTTGTGTGGAATATTAGGAGTAGCAGTTGGGGGAACAAGTGTGTTAGGATGGTAATAAAGAATGGCTTGGAAACTAGTTGTTGGGCTTTTGAGGGGTTGAGTGAAGCCTTGTTGAGAGTGATGGAAGTAGGATTGTCAGAAATGGAGAGGGCTTACAATGTTATGTAACTAAGTGGACAAGTGAGATAGACAGAGTGATCAAGCACATGGGACTGAGTGAGCCAAGTGTGGAAATTCTGGGATGGAGTGAGCCAGGTGTGGAAAAGTGTGGAAATTGTGGGATTGAGTGAGCCATGTGTGGAAATTGTGTAGAAAAGTGTGGAAATAGTGTGGAGAAGGTGTGGAAAAAATGTGGAAATTGTGGGGTTGAGTGAGCCAGGTGTGGACAAGTGAGATAGACAGAGCGATGAAGCATGTGGGGTTGAGTGAGCCAGGTGTGTGCGTCACTTGGGGATGACTGTGAGCTAACCTGGGACCAATGGTTGATGACGCTCACTGATGGAATTAGAAGCTGCATGAATTGTTTATGTAGATTTTAGAAGCTGTCTCAATTGTTTGTGTAGATCTGAAGCACTTACTTTGAATTGAAGGCTTGGACCATGTAATATCTTTGTAATTCTTCTGTATCTCTGTCATAAGTTCCTTAGATAACTCACTACTGTTTTTGTCTCTATATAATAATATGTACATTTACTCAAACTGCATTTCCTTTCAGTGTGCAGGTTGGCAGTAAACCTCCCTGAAGGTTCCAGAACTGCTCACCAAGTGTCCAGCCCAGCCTGTCACAAGACTATGTGACAGTGGACCTTCCACTCATACTGAAAACAGCTGTGCACTGCCACTCACAGGAAGTGGTGACCACTCTAGGTGTGCTATCTGCTGTTTATATGTATAAGATGAGTACTGGCTAAGGGTAAGACAAATTCTTGCAGGTGTGTGTGTGTGTGTGTGTGTGTGTGTGTGTGTGTGTGTGTGTGTGTGTGTGTGTGTGTGTGTTTAGGAACCAATTAAATATTGCTTATTGTTAGAAATGGAAGAGGCTCTGAGGGACTTTGAAAAGGTTGCTTATATCAGTGAAATGAGTAGGTGTGTTCTTGGAGACAGAAGCAGCATGTGGCCTGGCCTGGAGGAGAATCTTGACTGAGGCCCTTTTTTTTGAGAGACTGCAAGCTGACAGAGGTGAGGAAGATCCTTGTGGGGCTTATTCTAAAGGATACTGTAGTGAGGAAACTCAAAGCTTGGAGGAACAGAAGAACAGTGTTGCTGTGTGTGGCATTGACTGTGTACTATATCGTAAGGAAGACAATCTTTGCTCCCACAGTGTCAAGAGTGAAAACACAGTAAAAGCTGAAATAGTGGAGCCAGTATCACGTAACAATTGATCAAAGCAAAACAATTCAAGGTGTTACTAGTATTTACAGTGTTCTATAAGTACTTCTGAGAGAGAGAGAGAGAGAGAGAGAGAGAGAGAGAGAGAGAGAGAGAGAGAGAGAGAGAGAGAGACAGAGAGAGACAAAAAGAGAGAGAGAGAGAGAGAGAGAGAGAGAGAGAGAGAGAGAGAGAGAGAGAGAGAGAGAGATGATAAGTGATGTTTCTAGTTTCAGTGATTTACTTCACAGACAGTAGTTAGTGAGCAGGTGTTAAATATAATCCAGTGTTGCTGAGGGAGAATAAATTAATAGGCAGTAGTGTGCATAAATGTACTCTATGTATTTTTTATGTAGGAGGGACATTGACAACTTATTTACCTCTCCTTCCACTGAATGGCAGGCACAATGACACCAATTACCTGCTGTTTACATTTCACTGTTGACTCTTGCATTTCTCTATTAATCTGGGACTGAATTCTTCACTACTATTGGTTTGACATAGAATTTTTAATGTGTCCCTTGAAGATTAAAAGCCCAACCTATTTCCTTTATCTGTTATTTCCAGATTGAGTTGTCTTGAAGCTGAGATGAGTTGGTCGGGTAATGAGTGACTTGCATCAAGTGACCGTGAGGTGTTGGACGTGATATTGTGTTATTGCAAGTGTAACCAGTAATAAGTAAGTCCTTTCTTTAAAACTCTTCATACATGGATTTGTCATACATGGATGGATAAGGCCCTTGTACAGAGTCAGCAGCTGAGGGGGGGGTGAGAAAAACTGGCAGACATCTCAGAATACCTAACTTCATAGAAGCTGTTTTAGCTAGAGATGAGATATGAAATTTCCAGTTTCCAGACTGAGGAGGTTCAGTGTAGAAGAGGGGATACTTGTTGTCTGGAAGGTTGTGTTGAGTTGATAGATGGAGGAATTGAGTTTTTGAGGCATTGAACAATACCAGGTTTGCTCTGCCCCAGTCAGAAATTTTAGAGAGAGATTACAAGTGAGGTATTCTGTGGCTTCCCTGTGTGAACTGTTTGCCTCCCGAAAGGTTGGATGTCCATGAAAAGACCTGGAAAAATGCTGGTTAGTATAATCAGTGTAGGATTGGATAGGACAACAAGTTTGGTTTAGAAGATCATTGATGAATATAGGAAGAGAGTGAATGACGATAGAATCCTGAGGAACACCACTGTTAACAGATTTAGGAGAACAGTGACCGTCTACCACAGCAGCAATAGAATGGTCAGAAAGGAAACTTGAGATGAAGTTACACAGAGAAGGAAAGAAGCTGTAGGAGGGTAGTTTGGAAATGCAAGCTTTGTGCCAGACTATCAGAAGCTTTTCATATATCCAAGGCAACAGCAAAAGTTTCACCAAAATCTCTAAAAGAGTATGATGACCAAGACTCAGTAAGGAAAGCCAGATGACCAGTGGAGCAGCCTTGATGGACCCTAATACTGGCGATCAGATACAAGTAGGCTGTGAAGTAATAGATGTTTAAGAATATTCCTATTAAGGGTAGATTAAAAACTTTAGATAGGCAGGAAATTAAAGCAATGGGACTGTTGTTTGAGAAATTAAAACTACTACTACTGCTGCTACTACTACTACTACTACTACTACTACTGCTACTGCTACTACTACTACTGCTACTACTGGATGGTATATCAGTTCACACAGCAAGAAGCCAAGGACCCACCGAGGCTGTCACTTGGAAGAGGTCATTGTTGTTGCATCCAGCATCCCAGCCTGACTGCCTAGACAGGTCCCGCAGGTTGCTGAATGGCAGAGATGCAGGCTGCTCCACAGCAAGATGTGAGACCAGTGTGGCAGAGTATGATGTGTACACAATGAGGGACACACTGTAGCCAACCCAGTAGATTACCCGTGGATTAACAGTGTCAATGTTGTATGTGAGTGTATAGTGTAGTGTCTGGGCCACCCTGTATAGGACTGCCAGCCTGGCATATAGATAGATCAATCTAATTATTTGACATTTCATATTCTGAACATTTTGCTGATCCAATTAATCTGTTAAGGGAGCACTTTGTTCAACATCTTTAAAATATTATTTGATCATCACCTGTATCTCTCACCTGATGATATAGATAGGCTGGGTGTAGGTAACAACTTTCAACCTCTCCTCAGTGATGGACAATTCAGAGACAGTGAGGTCAGCTTCCCCTGACTGCAGAGCTCCTACCGTGCCCGTCCACTCGTTGCTTGAGTTGTCCTTCAGTTTCCCGTAGGCATAACCTTCCAGTACATTGAAACTGACTCTGTACAAGAGAGAGAGTGGGAGAAAAAATAGTGTTGTGTATTGAGGGAAAGAAAATTTCTGTCTTGTCTTCTCTATTTAGGGAAAGAAAAGGAAAAGGGCAAGTAGTGTCATATGCATGGAGGAAAAGGAAAATTATTCTCATATGCACTGAGCAAAAAGGAAAAGTACTGTGATATGTACTAAGGGAAAGGCTGGGTGTACTGAAGGGAAGGAAAAATACTGTTGTCGTATTTATTGAGGAAAAGAAAGAAATACTGTCGTATGTACATTTTTTAATTGCTAGAAAGAAAAGTGAAATATACATTTATATGTATAGTTTATTTTTCATATCAGTCACAAGTATGGATGTTTGTTTCCCTTCTTTTTTTTCACATGTACAGCTACCTCCTCAAATAGCATGTATTTTCAAAATTTCAAGCTGCTGTGATGATGAAAAAAGCCTGAAAGAAAAATGACAAGGAACAAAAAGTAATGAGAATAAGTTTTGTGGCAACTATTCATTAGGTGTCACTTTTTCACTCCTCCACTTAGACCGGTACAGTTGAACGCAAAATGTGAAAACTTACGAGAAATTGTGTGCATCCCTTAGTGCAGTGACAATATCCCCCACAAAACCAGTGATATTTCTTTGACTGGAGGTTAGTTCAATAATTTTGAAGGCTGGGATTAATTTTAATGAGGGATGAGAGGGTGGAAGTGACTGGAGTATAGGTTAATAATTCTACCAGCTGGAAAGGATTTTGAGGGTCAGAGGAAAGTGATTGGATATTAGCTTGATAATCGTGCTTGGTGAGATTAATTTTAGTGAGAGACTAGATGGTGGGAGGATGATATTTAGAGGTTAGTTTGGTAATTTTGCCAGTTGGTATTAATTTTTAGTGAGGGATGAGGGTGTCAGAAGAATGTGACTGGAGGTTAGTTTAATAATTCTGAGGGTGGGAGGAAAGTAATAGGGGGTTAGTTTAATTTTGGTGATGGATGAGAGTGTGAGTGGAAAGTGTAGCTGACCACATAATTTATCAAATAATACAAGCATGTACACATTCTTAATAATGTTCCATGTTAAGATATACTAAACATGAAGTTACTCCACAATATATGATGGTGTAAATTACGAATGGTTAAAGTCGAGACTTGTTTGATGATGGCCTGTTTGCTTGCTCCCCTTGGACGTGCGGCAAGTGCAGCAGCGTTCGACCGTTTCTCTAGGGGCAAGCGACACCTCCTGGTGGGGGACTTCAAATCTGCTGTCGCTGCCTTCGAGGTGTGTCTGTTGCTTAGGTGTGGTATGTGTTGCATGTTACCTAGTTGTGTTGTTTTCTGTGTTGTTAATTGTTTCATATCATAGTGAAAGTAAACACCAGGTTTAACTGACACTCCTTACCACTCCAGGAGGCAACAGAGTCCCTGGTGGAGCTGTGTGGGGAGCAGGCGCCCGAGTGTGGTGACGCGTACTGCCGCTGTGGCCGTGCATTGCTGGAGCTGGCACGCAAGGAGGCAGGGGTGCTGGGGCCAGATCTGGATGGTGCCAGTAGTCGTGTGTATTGCTTGGTTATTGTGTTAACGTGCTGGAGTGTGCACAGCCGGGAGTGTTTGGGGAATGAAAATAAAAGGAGTTATGGATGTTTAAAAATGCATCTTTTGAGAGCTGAGTATACAAGAAAGTTGCTGTGTTTGCGGGATGAGTAAACAATGAAGAAATGTTTTGAGGAACTGGGTGTGCAGAGGCACGAGTGTTTGGAGAATGAGAATACAGGAAGACAGGAGTGATTTAGGAATAAGTGTACAAGAAAGGAGTGTTTGAGTGACAATATATAAGGAAGAGGTGTTTTGAAAATGAGAGTACAAGGAATGAGCATTTTGGGAGTTAATATACAAGGAAGCAAGTATTTAAGGGACAAGTATACAAGATTATTTTCCTGTCATATGTCATTATACAATGTTTTTCTTTGTTATATACATCATTCCCTTTCACTTTTCATATCTTGTGTTCTCGTCATTCTGATGTAATGTTACAGATAGAGAATGTTTGGTGTCAAATTTTCACTAATTTCATATGTGTATAAACTTTCATTTCATTGACTTTTTTTTACTATTACTACTATATTTGCTTGCTTTTTAAACAAGTCTTTTCTTTCAGAGGAGGGAAGCACAGGGGAAGAGGAGGACAAGGAGGAAGAGAGTTAAGAGTCACAAGAGGAGGAGGAAGGTGGAAAGAAAGAGGAAGGAGAGGAGGAGGAGGAGGAGGAGGAAGATGGAGAAGGAAAGGAGAAAGATAAGAAGGAAGGAAATGCTGCAGAAGGAGAAGGTGAGTTGTTAATAAGGTTTTGTGTGACAAGTTTTCTGAAAATTTTATTTGTTTACATGAAGTTTGTTTTGTATATATTACTCTTAATATACTACTTCTCCCACCACATGCAATTTGTCTGTCTGCTGTTGTGGTTCTTTCATTTCTTGTTCCCTTTCCTGAATATACCATTTCCTTAGTTTCATATCTAGTACCCTCCAATAAAATTTCTGCTTCTCGGTCTCTGTACTTCTCTCGTTTTTTTTGCTTGGCTTCATTCCTCAGATCCTTCTCTTTTTCCCTTTCTTCCAAGTTCATATCTCTTTTTTACCCAAATATTCTTGTATTCTGAATTTTCAGCCAGCTTCCCAGTTCTCACTAGGATCTCCTTTACTGTAACTTGGGATCTCATTCTCACTTTTAATGGTCTTTTACCTCCTTCACTATATTTTCAAATTCTATATGCTTCTTCCACTTCTCATTCCAGTCCCTGTTCTTCACCTTGGACCATTGTAATAATTTTCCTTACCAACTCCTCTCTCTCTCTCTCTCTCTCTCTCTCTCTCTCTCTCTCTCTCTCTCTCTCTCTCTCTCTCTCTCTCTCTCTCTCTCTCTCTCTCTCTCTCTCTCTCTCTCTCTCTCTCTCTCTTATTCCCTTTTCTTCCTTTCTTCCTTCCCTCCTATCTTTGTTTCTCCCTCCTCCTCCTCCTCCTCCTCCTCCTCCTCCTCCTCCTCCTCCTCCTCCTCCTCCTCCTCCTCCTCCTCCTCCTCCTCCTCCTTCATTCTACCTAACAAGAAATAATAGATTCAAGATTATACCCAAACGTTTTAAATCCCACAAGGCCAAACATTTTTTCTTTAATCGTATAGTAAATATATGGAGTAAACTTCCTGCAGAAATTGTGAACAATATTGAAATTGTGAAAGCAATATTATTGAATCAGTTCATCCTAAACATTTGCATTTTGTTTTTCCACAGAGCAATAAGACATTAGAATTGACAGAGAAACCAGACAAGGGACTGCATTTGAAGAAGCACAAGAACCAAGAAATTACATCATTCAATGAAATGACAACATAATCTAAAGTAAGAATTTACATAGCTTTCATTTTGGTTTACATTCTGAAAGGTAACAGTAACATGGATATGTTTTTATATTGAAATCTTTCTCTGATTGCATACAAATGGTACCAATCAACAAATAATAATGTAATACTTAGAAGCTGGGAATTCAAATCACTGGTAGATAAAATGAACCACCATTCTAGAGTGTACATAACTAAGGAATTAATATACTGGTTAACTGTCACACCAGCATGAACAGAATAACAACAATTGTTGAGTAGAGTCTGTAGGAGGCAGGGAAGGAGGCATGTAGTCAGTTTTAGAGAGCAGTTATTATGAAATCAGCTGTAGAATATTCCTAAGATGCAATACTACTGGAGTCTGTCAGCTTGAAGACAGTTTATTAAAGAAGGGAAGTTCATGAGATATAAAGCCTTTGATTATTCAGTTTCATTTCCAAAGTAACATTTATTTATTGGTGTGTTGCTTCCTGTAAATAGTAAAGCCTTGACAGCACTGCATCTCTCACACCATGCTGTAACTGTTGAGAGAACCCTAACCCTTAGAGAGAGGAGGAGGGAATCCTTGGTTTATGTTCAGTAAAGCCCTGTATTCTTGTCATGGCAATGTAGAATGGAGGCGTCATTGGTTTATGTTCAGTAAAGCCCTGTATTCTTGTCATGGCAATGTAGAATGGAGGCGTCCTTGGTTTATGTTCAGTAAAGCCCCGTATTCTTGTCATGGCAATGTAGAATGGAGGCGTCCTTGGTTTATGTTCAGTAAAGCCCTGTATTCTTGTCATGGCAATGTAGAATGGAGACGTCATTGGTCACATACTGTTCTAATGTAATCTAATGTAATCTAATGGAATCATGAAGGTGTAAAAATGCAGGATATGGATGGGATGCTACATCAGCAGCTTTTGTCATTAAGGGTGGTAAAGTGAAAGATTTGTTAATCACTTTGGTCTTTAGTTGATGCTTCTGGTGAGGCTTTCCTGTTTAAACTTGGCATAATATATATAAAATGATGTGGCATGTTAAACAAGTTAACTTACTGCCTTCTTGTGTCTTTCACAGATAGAAATCAAAAACGTCACAAGACAGAATAGTGAGCTGCATGCACTTATCACAGAGTATAAAGTCACTCCCTCAGAGGAAAAAGACAAGGATGGCATGTCTTCATGTGAGAACTCAGAAGCTAAATGTGAGCTACCATCCACATGAATATATATTTGTATATCAAACTGACATTCTCCTTGGAGGGAGGCTTTCCAAAGTGCACACACACACACACACACACACACACACACACACACACACACACACACACACACACACACACACACACACACACATCTCTGCATCAGGACTCAACAGCCAGACTGATAAACAATTACTTCACCCAAGATGATCAGCTGATAGGATTAGCTGTGGATGAGCCTCCTGTGGTGACTAGGAGTACAAAAGCCAGCAGCTAATTTTGGGAGCTGCCAGTCATCATGGTCCTGGTGTCTGAGGTGCTGCTTTTGCATTTTCCCAGTCATGGGTCGAGGCTACATCACATTTATTCATTCACAGTTGCTCTTAGTTATCTCTGTTACAAGTTAAAATTTTTCCTGGCTCCACAGACATTTCTGGTGCATCTAACCCTCTCTCCATTGCCCTTCTATTTCCCTTAGTCTTATACCCACTTCTTACATTACGTCTAATTACTTCCATTGGTCATTCTTGTCTGGCCCTCTGTTGCATCAATTTTTCACCTCCAGGTACAGATACCAAGGGGAAATTGCTGGGTCAAGTGGCTACACTGACATCTGAGGTTAGCAGGTTGGAGAGTGAGTGCAGCAGTCTTCAGGTTCAGCTAGACTGTGAGAGGGATAAGTATAACAAACTGCTGGGAGAATCTCTTGCTCATGAAAAGTTGTCTGAAGATGTCATAACTGAACCAAAAGGTAAGAAAGTTTATATTCTCTAATAATAAAGCAAATAATTTTTCCTCACTGTTGCTCAATTTTTTGAATTAATAACAAAATAAAAGCATTGTTATTGGATTTGTTTATGGAGGCTGTATTAAGAAAAGTTGAGAGAAACAAACTTATTGTTTTATCAGGAGAAACAACAGGATTGGGAGGAACTGAGCTTTAACAGAAGCTGCAACAACTGCAGGAGGCTCACAGGGTCCTGGAGAGCAGGTTAACTTGCAGCATGAAGGAGGTGGCTGAGCTAAGTGACAGGAAGTAGCAGCTTAAGCATGCTGTAGTGCATGAGGAGACAGAGTCCATCGGTGTATGCATGTTTTTTGCTCATTTGAATCATCTGTAAAAGTGAAGTGGAGGAAGTGTTTACTGTTTACTGTATGCCATTTCCTTGGTCTTTTAATGAAGAATTTTATCCTTCTTCAGGTGACTACATCACCATCTACCAGTTGCAGCGAGGAGTGATGAAGCAACAAGCTCGAGAACGCGAGTTAGACCTTGCCAGCCTCCATCATGAATGAGAGGAAATGAAGCAAAACCACTCTGCAGGTTAGTGCTCTCTTTTGCATCTCACACACTTCTTATTCATGTCATGGCAGATTAGTGATTTCTGCTGCATCTCACACACTTCTTATTCAATTGCTGGCAGGTTAGTGATCTCTGCTGCATCTCACACACTTCTTATTCAATTGCTGGCAGGTTAGTGATCTCTGCTGCATCTCAAACGGTTCTTATTCAGGTGTTGACCAAAGTACTAAGCCTTCATATCATTACCTTGCTCTGTGATGGAGGCTACACCATCTGGCATCTAGCTGAGATTTAATGTTGCAGTAAAGCTTCCATATGAGTTCATGTAGAGCAAAATGTTTTCAAATGCCAGGGAAGTAGTGTAATGTAACCTTCCAGAGAAATCTATCCCTCATTTATTAGTTAACAGGAGTGTTTAATGTACTTAATGTGATTAGCCAGGATCAAGGGTCAACTTCTTCACTGACCATTTACTCTCAGGTGATGTATCTGTCCTCCATGAGTCACCAGAGACACATAAGGTGTTGTAAGTGAAATTTCATCTATTAGATTTATTCAAAATGTGAATTAACACAGTTGTTTCCTGCAGGATTTGATATCAAAGCTGGTGCAGGAAAAGGAAGCAGATCATGACCTTCAGCAGCTCGAGAAGATAAGCAGCGTCCTTAAGAGTCCAGTTGCTATCTTTAGCAGTGTTGGTGAGTAGTAAAAACTGAGCCATCTTATGAAGTGCAACGAAACATTATTATTATCTTCATAATTTTCTTGAAATAAACAGATTTCTGTGGCATGTTGCTCATTAGCACTTTAATATCAGATAACACCAGTTATTTATGTAATGATGTAATGTACTAAGTAGATGAAATACAAGTGGCATCTGCTAACACTCTTGATGTGGAACAGGAACCAGTGAGTCTGAGACACCCACCAGCAGTGGAAAGCTGGCTGACGAGCGCCTCAAGCACTCTGAAAAGGTGGAGCAACAACAAGAAACAGAAAATTGCATCCATCATTCTTTGCCTGAGGAGGGAATTGATGCTCTGTTGACCCTTCACACTGATGTCCCTCATGAGGAGGCAGAATATGAATCCTACAGAACTTGCCCATAGAAAGACCAAAACTGTTACTGCTGCTGCCACACTGCCACCACTTCCACTGACACCAAAAGCCCAACTGTGCAGAGAATCCTGGACCTCCGCAATGAAATGGAGTCCACCAGTCACCTGGAGCACTTTAGCCTCCAAAAGTTCCATCCGTGTCCATTGTGTTTGGGTAAACTTATCACTGTATAAGGGGGACAAGTATCAGTGTATGGTTACTATATACTCATTTGTACTTAAAGATGTCATGTCACATCATTCTCTCTCTCTCTCTCTCTCTCTCTCTCTCTCTCTCTCTCTCTCTCTCTCTCTCTCTCTCTCTCTCTCTCTCTCTCTCTCTCTCTCTCTCTCTCTCTCTCTCTCTCTCTCTCTCTCTCTCTCTCTCTCTCTCTCTCTCTCTCTCTCTCTCTCTCTCTCTCTCTCTCTCTCTCTCTCTCTCTCTCTCTCTCTCTCTCTCTCTCTCTCTCTCTTTCTTTCTTTCTTTCTTTCTTTCTTTCTTTTTGCATATTTTACTGCTTTACATTCCTCCCCACAGTATTTTTTCATCTACTTTATGACTGCAGTAGTTTTATCATCCCAGTGTATGCCGTATCCACTCTGAAACTGTAATTCACCAATCAGCTCAAATGTGTCTCTGTTTTGATAATCATTAATTTGTTTCAGCTACACAACCACTCTGATAAGGGACAAAATCTACTTCACCAGTCATCTATGTCATACAGTCATATATATTCATACATATGACAAAATACTCTTCCTAAGACATTTCTTATTTTCTCTTCTCAAGTGACCTGTCCATCTATCTAAGGTACCACATAACATTTAAAACTTACAATATTGCATTTAATTCATGAACATTTTTTTGTCTATGTAGACTTGAAATTGTATTGGTTCCTGTGGATGAGTGGGCCATGCTGTGCTTTGTCAAGGATGGTGTTTGGTATTGTGATGACTCTTGCCACAATCAAGTGTCTCCCACAGAGTAGTGGAGTACCTATGTATGGTGTTGACCCAAGCTGTCCAGGTCTCATCCAATGCCTTAATATGATTTAGATGATCAAAATGGTTTAACTCACCAGCTGACTGATTTGAATGGAGAAGTATGTAATGTGTTGTAGCCTAACCATCCCTGCCAGCATGGTCAGACTCTTGGTAGTAACCTGAAATGCTCCTAGGTAGTGAGTATCATTGCACATAATGATCTTTACTTTGTCAGTAATTCAATGATACTGAATATTACTCTACTGGATTTTGCTCAGCACTGCTTGGTAACTTTTGGCCATAATCCCAGGTCTGGAATGATATGAAGCCATGTTTTTACATTCCATATGAGACAGGCAAGCACTATGCTTTGCCTGACTGATACCTGTACTTTGCATTTATGACCCCAGGTAGTTCATCACTCTCTCTCTCTCTCTCTCTCTCTCTCTCTCTCTCTCTCTCTCTCTCTCTCTCTCTCTCTCTCTCTCTCTCTCTCTCTCTCTCTCTCTCTCTCTCTCTCTCTCTCTCTCTCTCTCTCTCTCTCTCTCTCTCTCTGTTTGGAATTATACTGTATATTAGGAAATATCATTAAAGAGTGTGTGTGTAAAAAGTGTTTGCATTATTGTGCATTTGATGTTGGTTTCATGATTTATAAAGATTGCTATTTTTAATAAAGTTATTGAAATTGTTATTGAGTGTTTGTATTGAACTCATTAGCTTTGTAATAGTGTGCGTCTCATCATGCATTCATTAATGATGTAGAGTGGAAATGTCCACTCCTATCATGCATAATATCAATGCATTATTGGTTTATGTTGTTATTTGTGTATAAATTGTAAAGTTATGCCAGTCTATTTTAGTACAAACTAAATATCAGCTGGAAGAGAGGACAGGTAATGGCACACTAAAACACAGGAAGGGACAATGATATAACCATCCAATTTAACAATACACAGAGCAAGAAGAATGAGAAAGCAATAAAAATGGATTATTTAATGGATGATTAATAGACCCTCATTTGTAATGTTATTTCAGGCAAGAATATTAAAAGAGACAGCTGGCTTGCCCTTTGTACTTGTTCAGCTTGCCCTTAGCACTTGTTCATACATGACAGAATGAGAGATCTATGGGTGGTGGTGACACCTGGAAATGGGTATGATTCATGAAGGGATTGATTGATTGGTTGACTGACTGATTAAGAAAAAAAAACGTAGCAGTGGAGGGTGGGGGGGGGGGGGAAGGCGCCCCCAACTTTCCAGTCATATATGGCGTGGAAGGGACAATACCAGCAAAGAAAAATATGAGAAAATGCATAATTTACTACAAAACCCAAAATGCGAAATAAAACCTCGCCAAATTGAACCTTCCCACGAAGGTAATGAATGGAGTTTTGATGCAATGAGCCACAGTTACTTAAAACACTCAACAAATATAACACCTGCCAAAAAAATAAAATAAATAAATAAAATCAATCAATAAATAAAGATAAAAACGCGAGAAAACCTTTAAATTATCACAACGCGAAATATACACACACGCTAAACTGGATGCGTCATTAATTAATATCCCCCCAATAGTTTATAGCCCCTCCCCTATTCATTGCTCCCCCCCCCCTCCCTGCCTTGAGGAACACCTTCACTTATGGCCTGCTGTTGGGTCAGATTTGAGCCATTTTAACCTCGAATTACATACAATACATACATACATATCGTCTCCTTGCAATAATTATAATAGTCTTCCTGGCTTAATTTTTGTTTATTCATTATTCCTTATGTATTTATTAATTATTTGTCATTTGTCTAATTCCTTGTTTTATTTAGCCTCGGTATTTAACTAAGCATTTTTTTTTTTCACTTTCTGACTGTGGCCCTTGCAATGAATGGCTTAATTGTTTATTTACTGTTCCTTACGTGTTTATTGATTATATGTGAGTTATTTATTTGATATTCATGATTTTTTTTAACTTCGTATTTCTTTATATGATAGTTTTATCTTTTCGTGTTTTCTGGCTTAGGTTTTGTTTATTACTCCTTGTTTGTGTTATTAGGTGTGTCATTAATTATTTGTCTTATTTCTCGTAGTTTAATGGATTTTTTAGCACTTTAATTATTAGAGTTCCTCACCAGTCATTTTATTCGAGAGAGAGAGAGAGAGAGAGAGAGAGAGAGAGAGAGAGAGAGAGAGAGAGAGAGAGAGAGAGAGAGAGAGAGAGAGAGAGAGAGAGAGAGAGAGAGAGTCTAAATGAATGATAAAAAAAATAATAATCAGTTACAGTATTTTATTTATAAACAAGAACAATTCATGATAATAATAATAATAATAATAATAATAATAATAATAATATTTAAATACAAGGAGGAAAATGTGTAATAATAATAATAATAATAATAATAATAATAATAATAACTGCTTTTATCTTACTCACACAGATAAATAGTTTTATAAATAGTTTATTGACCATAAACATTGTGTACATACACACAAAATTAAATAGAACAGATAAAAATTTCAAAATGTAGTCAGTGACACACAGAAGACTGGTGACAAAACCTACTAAAGCCCATTAAATGATTGGGTGTCTCAAGTTTCCACATCATCAGTGGAACACTGCTTCTGAGCACTCAGGGATGGACAAGCTTTTCATGGCTTGTGTGAATGGAGACAAGACGTGTAGGGGATTTATTTGTTCTGTTTTTTCTTGTCCTACTCTCTCTTCCTCCCTCTTGACTCTTCCTTTGCTTCATCCTACTCTTTCTCTTGCTCATTCTTTCTCTCTCTCTCTCTCTCTCTCTCTCTCTCTGAACTTTTCAGACATAGCTCCTTATGATTTTTTGGCAATCCCAAACCTGTTGACAGTATCCTTATCTGAGAGCCAAGGAGACCATGCAGAATGTGGCAGCATACCTATCATTGGTTGCAGAAGTGTTTGAGCAGTGGAGTGATGGATGATTGTAGGAATGTGGTGGCACTGCTATCCACCATGACATTCATCCACATAACAGAACCATCTCACATGGTGCATTCAGCCTCAGGGAGAGGAACCTCTGTAGCCTTGGGCAGTAGCCCTTGGTCAGGTTTGCTCCAGAGTCAAACCTGCTTACCATCCGAGAGTACCTTGGGGAGGAATGAGGAAGCCTTTTGCTCTGAACCCATGAAAATTGTTCAACCCTATAAGGGAAAAATATGTATGTTGAACAAATTGATGAGAAATGGAAGGATTAATGGGCTAAGTGTGTTGGATTACAGAGGGCTTTCTTTGAAGGACATTTTGAATGATACCATAATTTTGGCCCTTAGCCCAAGGTTGGATACTTCTGAACCGTTCTTGCATTTTTAAGCTAAGTAATATAAAATGCTCAATTAACAAAGGAAGTATAATGAAAAGATAAAACAAATCAGGAATTATATCAATTCATAGCTTTATCATAGTTCTAAGTCATAAATACTACAAAAATTAGTCAATCTCTTCAGAAATAATTATAAGATAAGCTTTAATAATAAAAAGTATGTATAAATAGATGAAATGTTGTCACCTTGTTGTAAAGTTGAAATTAACAACATATACTGTGTGATTGTGACTAAGTACAAAATTGAAATGTGATTGGAGAAGGATAAAAGTTTTTCATTTGTTTCAGGCAAGAGGTGTGGTTAAGCAAATAGTGAGTCTGTAGGCTGTAGAGAGAGAGAGAGAGAGAGAGAGAGAGAGAGAGAGAGAGAGAGAGAGAGAGAGAGAGAGAGAGAGAGAGAGAGAGAGAGAGAGAGAGAGAGAGAGAGAGAGAGAGAGAGAGAGAGAGAGAGAGAGAGAGAGAGAGAGGAGGAGGAGGAGGAGGAGGAGGAGGAGGAGGAGGAGGAGGAGGAGGAGGAGGAGGAGGAGGAGGAGGAGGAGGAGCAGCCTCAAGGTACGCGATCTTTAAGAACTCCCAAAAAAGCTGTTCCTCCTCCTCCTCCTCCTCCTCCGGCCATGCCTCCTGCTGAACTAGAGCAAGGGAGGGTATCTCCTGCTTAGCCTTCCTCCTCCTCCTCCTCTTCCTCCTCCTGCTGCTCCTCCTCCTCCTCCTCCTCCTCCTCCTCCTCCTTCCTGCTTATTCTTGCTTTCCTCTCCAGCTTAATGTGATTATTTTTCTTCTTCTTCCTCCTCCTCCTCCTTTTCTTCCTCCTCTTCCTCCTTCTCTTCTTCTTCCTCCTTTTCTTCTTCTTCTTCCTCTTTATTCCATCTGCTTATTCTAATTTTCTTGTTTTCTACTCATTTTCTCCTCCTCCTCCTCCTCCTCCTCCATTTCCTGCATTCTTCCTACAGTTACTTTCTCAGCAGACGCAAGGTAGGCAATGCCTGTCAGTGTCCGGCCTCTACAAATCTTCTCCAAAGGTCTCTATCCATGAAATCCTCATCTCTGGTTATTTCTTGTAGATTTCTTCCTCTTCGTTCAGTAGCTTCTTCAACTCCCTGCATCCATCGCTTCCTAGGTCGTCCCACCGGCCTCCTGCCTAGAGGAACCCATTCCAGAAACTTCCTTGCGTATCTTGTATCTTCCATTCTTCGGACATGTCCATACCATCTCAATTTGTTCTTTTCAATTATCTTCAGTACAGATGTTATCCCTAATCTCTCTCTGGTTTCTTCATTTCTAATTCTATCAAGTCTGGTCACACCTCGGATCATTCTCAGAACTCTCTATTTCTGCTGCTTTGTATTTGTGAAGATGTTCTTGTTGTCACTGTCCAAGTTTCTGAAACATATAGAAGTACTGGTCTTAGTATTGTTGTAAATATTATGGTTTTAACTTTTGTTGGAATATTCTTATCTTTAAGTATGGGATACAATGCACTGACATTTGCATTGTACTTCTGTATTCTATTTAAAATTTCTATATTCTGTCTGTTTTCCTCATCGAAAAGTACTCCCAGATAACAAAATTTGTTGGTCTGCTTCAGTTTAACGTTTTCTATGTAAATATTACATTCCTCCTTTATTCTGCCAACTTTCATTATTTCTGTTTTTTTGTTTGTTCATTCTCATTCCTTCCCTATTTAAAACATCATTCCATCTTGTCATGGCCTCTTGAAGATCTTGTTGGCTTCCTGTCACGACAGCGACATCGTCTGCATAGGCCAGCATGAATCTCTTTTATCCTCCCTTACACACACTTCCTTCAGGCATCTGTCCATGTATATAATGAATAGCAAAGGAGAGAGCATCAATTATTCAATTATTCAATTATTCCTCACACACACACATACACACACACACACACACACACACACACACACACACACACACACACACACACACACAGGTAATAACAATAATATCTACCCTATATTGTAATGCACATTTTCATAATCACCACTGAATCATCATCATCATCATCATCAATATTTTTTATCAATAATATTAACAGTATTTATATATGTACATAGCATTACTATTATTACTACACACACACACACACACACACACACACACACACGTACATACACTCACCTCTCGGCAGGGGTGGTCGGGAACAGGAGGAGGAGGAGGAGGAGGAGGAGGAGGAGGAGGAGGAGGAGGAGGAGGAGGAGGAGGAGGAGGAGGAGGAGGAGGAGGAGGAGGAGGAGGAGGAGGTGGACGAGGAGGAGGAGGAGGAGGAGGAGGAGGAGGAGGAGGAGGAGGAGGAGGAGGAGGAGGAGGAGGAGGAGGAGGAGGAAGAGGAGGATTAACACTGTGTGAGTGACTGACAGACTGAATGACTGACTAACTGACTAACTAACTGAATGACTGACTAACTGACTGACTGAATGACTGACTAACTGACTAACTGAGTGACTGACTCACTGACTCACTGACTGATACATACATACATACAGACAGACACAAGTACACAAGAATAAAAAATAAAATACATAACTGAAAAATCATTGCAATACACAGACAGACAGACAGACCAATGACAGAAAGACAGACAGATGGAGACAAACTAAACAGATAGATAGATAGTGAAATGACCACACAAAACACACACACACACACACACACACACACACACACACACACACACACACACACACACACACACACACGCACCTGTTGAACATAGTAAGCTGTGGCACCAGGTTCAGACGGCCGCTCTACACAGCCTCGGACGCCTCCTGTGCCAACTCCTTGCATCGAACAAACCTGTGTAGACATGAAAGTAAGCAAGCAAGTGTTTATGGCTAATTATAATACTCAATATGCCAGTATCATCTCCAGCATCACCATCTGCTCACCACTGGGGCCTCTCCTGGGGAGAGTTAGGAGAGTGAGAGAGGGGAGGGAGAGAGAGGGAGAGGAGAGGAAGAGAGAAGGGGAGTCTTGGAGATGGTTTGGGGTGAGTCTGGGATGGTCTGGATACATTGGGAATGAGAGAGAGAGAGAGAGAGAGAGAGAGAGAGAGAGAGAGAGAGAGAGAGAGAGAGAGAGAGAGAGAGAGAGAGAGAGAGAGAGAGAGAGAGAGAGAGAGAGAGAGAGAGAGAGAGAGAGAGAGAGAGAGAGAGAGAGAGAGAGAGAGAGAGAGAGAGAGAGAGAGAGAGAGAGAGAGAGAGAGAGAGAGAGAGACTGTGAAAGGCTGGAAGAGGCTGTGAGAAGTTGGGATGGACTGGAAGTCTTGGGGACAGTTTGGGGTAAGTCTGGAATGGTCTGGATACACTGGGAATGAGATAGAGTGAGAGAGAGAGGCTGTGAGTGGCTGTGAATAGCTGGGAGAGGGTGTGACAGGTTGTGAGAGGCTGAGAAAAGACAGTGAGAGGGTGGAGAAAATAATGGGAAACTGGAAAAATGAAAAGGAGAGATAGAAAGAGACACACAGGTAGACAGACACACCTGTAGGAAGGGCTCCTTAATATCCCCTTATCAGCTGGAGGGAGGGCTACAGGTAATAATCTTTTCTTCTTCCTTATCCGTGCCTCCTCCTCGTCCTCCTCTTCCTTTTCCTCCTCCACCTCGTACTCCGGAACTGGCGACCCCACCACCGGCACCTCCGACATGGCCTCCTGCGGGATGGTAAGGTAGTTAGGGAACTGTCTGAGTTAGCGTGTGTGTGTATGTTGGTTAAGTTTGGTTAAGTGTTAAATAAAGAATGGTATTTTATATTAATTTCAATATTTATCTACTTATTATCTGTATTTTGAAGATACATGTAGCATTTGAACTGTAAACCTTTGTAATTGTCTGTCTCCTGCACACCCAGCTCCTCAACACCCCTGTGCCTGCAATGGGTCACTGAACATTAAATAAACTTGTCTCAGTCCCCTACATACACACAAGTGGCTGGCCAAACACTGCATCAACACAAACAATGGATAAACAGTGGGAATCTGCTGGTCTGAGTCCCCTACATACACACAAGTGGCTGGCCAAACACTGCATCAACACAAACAGTGAATAAACAGTGAGAATCTGCTGGTCTGAGCCCCCAAAACACACTAGTGGCTGGCCAAACACTAGATCAACACAAACAGTGAATAAACAGTGGGAATCTGCTGGTCTGAGCCCCCAAAACACACAAGTGGCTGGCCAAACACTAGATCAACACAAACAGTGGATAAACAGTGGGAATCTGCTGGTCTGAGTCCCCTACATAAACACAAGTGGCTGGCCAAACACTAGATCAACTCAAACAGTGGATAAATAGTAGGAATCTGCTGGTCTGAGCCCCCAAAACACACAAGTGGTTGGCCAAACACTGCATCAACACAAACAGTGGATAAACAGTGGGAATCTGCTGGTCTGAGTCCCCTACATACACACAAGTGGCTGGCCAAACACTGCATCAACACAAACAGTGAATAAACAGTGGGAATCTGCTGGTCTGAGTCCCCTACATACACACAAGTGGCTGGCCAAACACTGCATCAACACAAACAGTGGATAAACAGTGGGAATCTGCTGGTCTGAGTCCCCTACATACACACAAGTGGCTGGCCAAACACTGCATCAACACAAACAATGGATAAACAGTGGGAATCTGCTGGTCTGAATCCCCTACATACACACAAGTGGCTGGCCAAACACTAGATCAACACAAACAGTGAATAAACAGTGGGAATCTGCTGGTCTGAGTCCCCTACATACACACAAGTGGCTGGCCAAACACTAGATCAACACAAACAGTGAATAAACAGTGAGAATCTGCTGGTCTGAGCCCCCAAAACACACTAGTGGCTGGCCAAACACTAGATCAACACAAACAGTGAATAAACAGTGGGAATCTGCTGGTCTGAGCCCCCAAAACACACAAGTGGCTGGCCAAACACTAGATCAACACAAACAGTGGATAAACAGTGGGAATCTGCTGGTCTGAGTCCCCTACATAAACACAAGTGGCTGGCCAAACACTAGATCAACACAAACAGTGGATAAATAGTAGGAATCTGCTGGTCTGAGCCCCCAAAACACACAAGTGGCTGGCCAAACACTGCATCAACACAAACAGTGGATAAACAGTGGGAATCTGCTGGTCTGAGTCCGCTACATACACACAAGTGGCTGGCCAAATACTGCATCAACACAAACAGTGAATAAACAGTGGGAATCTGCTGGTCTGAGTCCCCTACATACACACAAGTGGCTGGCCAAACACTAGATCAACACAAACAGTGAATAAACAGTGAGAATCTGCTGGTCTGAGCCCCCAAAACACACTAGTGGCTGGCCAAACACTAGATCAACACAAACAGTGAATAAACAGTGGGAATCTGCTGGTCTGAGCCCCCAAAACACACAAATGGCTGGCCAAACACTAGATCAACACAAACAGTGGATAAACAGTGGGAATCTGCTGGTCTGAGTCCCCTACATAAACACAAGTGGCTGGCCAAACACTAGATCAACACAAACAGTGGATAAATAGTAGGAATCTGCTGGTCTGAGCCCCCAAAACACACAAGTGGCTGGCCAAACACTGCATCAACACAAACAGTGGATAAACAGTGGGAATCTGCTGGTCTGAGTCCGCTACATACACACAAGTGGCTGGCCAAATACTGCATCAACACAAACAGTGAATAAACAGTGGGAATCTGCTGGTCTGAGTCCCCTACATACACACAAGTGGCTGGCCAAACACTGCATCAACACAAACAGTGGATAAACAGTGGGAATCTGCTGGTCTGAGTCCCCTACATACACACAAGTGGCTGGCTAAACACTGCATCAACACAAACAATGGATAAACAGTGGGAATCTGCTGGTCTGAGTCCCCTACATACACACAAGTGGCTGGCCAAACACTAGATCAACACAAACAGTGAATAAACAGTGAGAATCTGCTGGTCTGAGCCCCCAAAACACACAAGTGGCTGGCCAAACACTAGATCAACACAAACAGTGAATAAACACTGGGAATCTGCTGGTCTGAGCCCCCAAAACACACAACTGGCTGGCCAAACACTAGATCAACACAAACAGTGGATAAATAGTAGGAATCTGCTGGTCTGAGCCCCCAAAACACACAAGTGGCTGGCCAAACACTGCATCAACACAAACAGTGGATAAACAGTGGGAATCTGCTGGTCTGAGTCCCCTACATACACACAAGTGGCTGGCCAAACACTAGATCAACACAAACAGTGAATAAACAGTGGGAATCTGCTGGTCTGAGCCCCCAAAACACACAAGTGGCTGGCCAAACACTAAATCAACACAAACAGTGAATAAACACTGGGAATCTGCTGGTCTGAGCCCCCAAAACACACAAGTGGCTGGCCAGACACTGCATCAACACAAACAGTGAATAAACAGTGGGAATCTGCTGGTCTGAGCCCCCAAAACACACAAGTGGCTGGCCAGACACTGCATCAACACAAACAGTGAATAAACAGTGGGAATCTGCTGGTCTGAGCCCCCAAAACACACAACTGGCTGGCCAAACACTAGATCAACACAAACAGTGGATAAACAGTGGGAATCTGCTGGTCTGAATCCCCTACATAAACACAAGTGGCTGGCCAAACACTAGATCAACACAAACAGTGAATAAACAGTTGGAATCTGCTGGTCTGAGCCCCCAAAACACACAACTGGCTGGCCAAACACTAGATCAACACAAACAGTGGATAAACAGTGGGAATCTGCTGGTCTGAGTCCCCTACATACACACAAGTGGCTGGCCAAACACTAGATCAACACAAACAGTGAATAAACAGTGGGAATCTGCTGGTCTGAGCCCCCAAAACACACAAGTGGCTGGCCAAACACTAAATCAACACAAACAGTGAATAAACACTGGGAATCTGCTGGTCTGAGCCCCCAAAACACACAAGTGGCTGGCCAGACACTGCATCAACACAAACAGTGAATAAACAGTGGGAATCTGCTGGTCTGAGCCCCCAAAACACACAAGTGGCTGGCCAGACACTGCATCAACACAAACAGTGAATAAACAGTGGGAATCTGCTGGTCTGAGCCCCCAAAACACACTAGTGGCTGGCCAGACACTGCATAGGCACAGATGGGGAGCTGGTTTGGCCTGACAGCACCCTCCAGTATTCATGTAAATTCTGGCTACCATTTGCAATTCTATTTTTGGGGAGTGTGGTTTTTAAGTATGCTATAGAGGACACACTTATTCATTCACTACACCCCACAAACTTGCAATGTCCCCATAGCATAGTTACAGACAACATCCTCTCATATATAAGTCGGTGTCAATCTTTCTCTGATGTACTCCAGCCCAGAGACCCACAGCAGCATTAAGAGTGGAGAGAGAGAGAGAAGAGAAGACACACAGAATGGATGAATAGAGATGCTGTGGTTTGTAAAAAGATGGTGTAAGGTCTGTTGGCTTTGGTGGGAATGGTTTTCCAATCATTCCTCTCTTGCACAACCATTTTGCTTCATAAACAGGCATCTCTCTTTCATCTTCCCACCAAACACTGTTATTCCACCTTATATTTATGTATTTGCATGCTTATCTTCTCAAATTGTTCCCCTTCCATT
>NC_087196.1:10513357-10545857 GCF_035594125.1 Scylla paramamosain | reverse complement strand
TTTAGCTAATCTTACTTTGATATTTTGCATCCAATATTAACTACAATTTTTTCCTATGACATTTTCCAACTACACTTCACCTAATCTAACTTAACCTCACCTCTTCTCATCTAACCTACTCATTCCTCACCTAATCTAACTTAACTTCTTCACTTATGCTAGTTTAACCTAATGCAACCTTTGCTAACTCAATTACCTTAACTAACCTAATTAATCTGCTATAACTTAACATGATCTAACGTAACCTATGTCATCCAAATCTTACTTTAATCTAATCTAATCTAACCTATGCAAGTTAATGTAAATTCATCTAATATAACCTAAACTATGCTAGTCTAACCTATCCTTAACTTACCTAACCTAACACACTATCTTAACCTAACCTCACCTCATCTTTTACACAGCCAAACCTTACTTAACCTTACAATCTAACACACTTCAACTTACGTGGCCTAACCTAACATCACCTATTCTTAACTAACCTCACCTAAACCTTACCGACACTAACTTAAAACCTACCTATGCTTACATCACTTCTATATCCTCATCCTCCTCCTCTTCCTCTTCCCTAACACAGTGACTCAGCGAAGCCGTCAAGAAAACACGTAATTTCTGAATACTATCTTTAAGAGCTCCACCCAGTCAGCCCTCTTCCTCCTCCTCCTCTTTCCTGACCCCTATCCTCCCTTCTTTACTCACGTGTCTCTCCCTCCCTACACACACACACACACACACACATACACACAGAGCGGGTCTCACAAGGGTAATACACACATACATACGGACACTGACCCACCACACACACCCAGTCACCCACACCCACCCACATACATGTACACACGGACGCACACAGCCTGTCACCCTTACGTCAAACAGATTACACCCTTCTTCTCCCTGTCACTCATCCATCACACATCCCAGTCTCTCTCTCATCTTCTACTCTGTTAAATAACCAGTTAACACTCCCAGCCTACTCCCAGACTCCCTAGCCGGCGGGTTACTCTCACTAGGAGCATATGACTAAAAATACGTCACATGGCCCGGTCAGAGAGAGCTAGCCTGGTCTGCCTACGCGAATCGAAAGCGTTTATTTGGGTACGGTTTAAAGGGACGAAGGTTTAAAGGGACAGTCTCTGCGTGAGTGTGTTTAGTCAAATGCTGAATACTCACGCCTGGTTCATCATACAGCCACATGGACAGGCACAGAACACTCCTCCACGACACACACACACATACAAACACACAAAAACACTAACTAGTAACTGTACCTTTAGTTTCGTCTGCTGTCAAAATATTCCTCCATTACTAATGTAACCCACATTCCCTAGTGGTATACTTTCCTCGGAACACCCATATTTTTAAGAGCTTTTTATCCACCATATATGTCTCGGTTAACTCTGATCTTGGCTAGAAATTAAACTATATTGTATCAGTGTGGTCATCTTGAGGTCCCGGATGAAATGGCGGGCTGGGATTGGCTATTCACGACCTGTTGTCATGGTGATGGTAGATGCCATTCACTTGACAGCTCATATTTTCTCGCTATTGAAAGGAGTTTATTAGAGCGTAACTGAAGCGTGTAAAGGCATGATTCAGCACTATACTATTAAGATATTGTAGTTATGAAGTGTTCCTAGGGTTAGTAGGCTTGGATAAGGAGTATAACACAATTTAGATGGTTTGAAGAGCGGATGTTTTCGCGCGAAATTCAAACAATTCCAGCCTCTGATATGATTACGTATTAGACTTAAGATATTGTAGTAAGAAAGTATCTGTGGGGTTAATAAGCTTGGGTAAAGAGTATAGGGGAATTTAAAGGACGTTTAAGAGACGGAGTGTGAGGAGAAGGTGTGTCAGCGCGATTCAAGTAATTCCAACCTGTCAGTTGATTCCACAGAAGACTCTTCAGATATTATATTGCTGAAGTGTTCCTAGGGTTATTAAGATTGGGTAAAGAGTATAAGGGAATTTAAAGAGTGGATAAGGGAGGGAGTGGAGCGATTTGATGTCATACAGACCAAAGCCAGGTTACAGAGGGGTTTTTATCTTTTAAAGGGGGCGACTCTGTTTCCTTGACCGAGTGACGAGGGAGAAGAAAAAAATAAGAAGAGACATCAGCCACTGAACCACAGGGAGAGGAGTGAAGGTCCTTTCTCACTGTTCCCTATATAAGACACCATACACTCTAGAACACCAGGACAGAAATCAAGAAAAACGTGCTATTACAATATAAGTGAAGCTTAAGGACACGTCAGTAATTCAGCAGCAGACAATATTTCACAACTCTGCTCCACAAAACTTCTCGCAACGCAACCGGAATGTTTTAGCATGTTGTTCTTGTTCTGCTGTAGTTAAATTAATTACAGAATAAACAGGGAAGATAGATTTTTTCTTTTTTACCCAGAAACATAAAAACGTACATAATTTCTACTAGAACCTGATAAAAATTAAGAAAGATAAGACGCCAGATCGTTTGAGGATACGAGTTTCTCTTCTGTTATATAAAAATTACAGAACAAACAAGAATAGATGGATTTTTGTGCTAGTCATGAAAATGCCTTTGAAAACCTAAATAACAGACCAGAACATGATAAAAGTTCAGATAAGACGCGGGAAGATATGATAACACGGATACCTGTTGTGTAATAAGTTGAATTACATAAGAAACACGTAGAGCTGGATTCTTTTTTTCCTAGAGTCACGAAAATACCTCTGAAAACCTAAATAGATCTCTAGAAATTTATAAAAGTTAAAATAAGACGCTGGACCATTTGGTAACACGAATTTCTGCTCTGTACTAAACTGCATTACAAAACAAAAACAGTAGCTAATATCGAATACATCACATCACATTCTATTTCCCAAATCACGCGTGGCAGCTTCCTATCTTATTAGCAATGCCAGTGTGTTCACCAAAGGCCGTGATTCTGTTGATGAGTGACAGGGAGACCAGAACACTTAGACAACTAATGGGACTTGCGGTGGCTGGGATAACGAAGCGCGAAGTAACTTGCTAACGAGTACTGTAGTGAGGGCAAGACAACATCCTCCCTCCACTTAGCCACTGCACACATTGAATGGCTAGGGAAAGTATCGTAATTATTCATTTTTAGTCGGAAGAAGGACGGTCATCAGAGGAATTCCGTAGCAGAAACTCCTACACAGCGACGCATTTCCTTCAATAAAATCCAAACCACTGCAAAATAAACCCTCAAAACTCCACACAAAACAAATAAACTAATCTACCTCCTATGGCTAATATTTGAGCGTCATTCACTTCAGAACATTACAAAACATAAACAGAATGTGTGTGTGTGTGTGTGTGTGTGTGTGTGTGTGTGTGTGTGTGTGTGTTTTACATTTCCAGTAAGCATTAAGTTTATTTATTTGTCTCTCCCAACTTGATCTAAACTTAAAGACAATTAAAACATCAATTTTTACATATGGCTGCTTTCCCTCCTTGTGTGTGTGTGTGTGTGAGAGAGAGAGAGAGAGAGAGAGAGAGAGAGAGAGAGAGAGAGAGAGAGAGAGAGAGAGAGAGAGAGAGAGAGAGAGAGAGAGAGAGAGAGAGAGAGAGAGAGAGCTAGCAGTTTGTTTGTATGTGTGTGTGTGTGTGTGTGTGTGTGTGTGTGTGTGTGTGTGTGCATAATTTCTCTCTTGTCTAGCCTTTTCCCCCACCCTGTATAGGCCTAAGTTTTCCTCTATAGGCTCAGAACAAACAAACAAATGAATGAATGAGAAATATCCAATTTAAAGCTACAATTATTTTCACCTCTTAAACTAAACAGGAAAAAAAAACACTGATATTTTCATTAAGATTATCAAAGTTTTTATTTCCTCACACACACACACACACACACACACACACACACACACACACACACACACACACACACACACAAAGGTTTTTTTTTAAGTATGTTTGTTTTTTTCATAATTTTCCTTTTTTTCGGAATCTTTTGCACACAAAGTTTTTTTTTAAGTATATTTGTTTTTTTCATAATTTTCATTTTTTTTCCATTTTTTCGGAATATTTTGCACACACACACACAGTTTTTTAATGTATATTTGTCTTTTTTCATAATTTTCCTCACTTTTTTCATTTCTTCATAATCATTTGCCTCTTATCATTCAGCTTAAGTACATTTGTGGTCTTCAGTTTAATTAATTTATTTTATTTATTTATTTTCTTTGACAAATTCATACAAAACAACAACATATTTTAATTATTTAATTTTTTTTTGACAATATTGATACAACTTGAAATATTTTACTAAGACAACTTGAAATAAAGAATAAATCAACACACACACACACACACACACACACACACACACAGTCTCTCTCTCTCTCTCTCTCTCTCTCTCTCTCTCTCTCTCTCTCTCTCTCTCTCTCTCTACAAGTAATAGTTTCGTATGTGTGTGTGTGTGTGTGTGTAGATTAAGTTTATAAAGATCATGACCAGTATTCTGTATGTATAAAGATAAGCTTAATTATACTGTGTGTGTGTGTGTGTGTGTGTGTGTGTGTGTGTGTGTGTCTATATATATGTAATGTACGACTTTTTATTGCACTCAAAAACACATACACACACACACACACACACACACACAGAGAGAGAGAGAGAGAGAGAGAGAGAGAGAGAGAGAGAGAGAGAGAGAGAGAGAGAGAGAGAGAGAGAGAGAGAGAGAGAGACTGACTTAAACCCTAGACATAACAATGATAAAAAAAAATGTAATAATAATAATAATAATAATAATAATAATAATAATAATAATAATAATAATAATAATAATAACCGTAAAAACCGTAAACCGTAAAAAAAACACCATTAAAAACCCCATACAACTTCACCTACAGCCTTTGAAAATTATGGCAGTGAATTTAATCAGTTGTGAATTTATAATCAACCTGTTGTATAACCTGTTGATGAAGAAAACAGATCTACCCTTGGCCTACCTGCACCCAGAAGAGAAAATTAGGCCTACTTACCTTGGCTTATCTTAATTAGGCCTACCTGTGATAATATTACCTGTAACATCCCTGCAAGCCACCCTCCAACCTCTTGACAAGTTCACCTCCTTTGTAAATATGAACCAATCTTGTGTCTTGCTGGAGAACACTGAGTTAGGCTTTACCTTCCTTCACTAGGCCTACCTATATACATTACTACCACTGTGCTAATTAGGCCTACCTGTACCTATTACTCTCACTTTTTGCTAATTAGGCATGTGTTCATTATTGTTATTTCCTATGCTAATTAGGCCTACCTGTGTTCATTGCTCAAACTTCCTGTACCAGTTAGGCCTATCTATGTTTATTACTCGCACTCCGTCGTAATTAGGCATACCTGTGTTCATTATCCCTACTTTGTCTTTATTGGGCCTACCTGTGTTCATTAAGCGCACTCCGTAGGCCTATGTGTTTATTACTCCTACTTCCTGTGCTAATTAGGCCTAACTGTTTTCATTAATTCCACTTCCTGTCTTAATTAGGCTTAGCTGTCTTCATTAATTCCACTTCCTGTGCTAATTATGCCTAGCTGTCTTCATTGATTCCACTTCCTGTTTTAATTAGGCCTAGCTGTGTTCATTAATTCCACTTCCTGTCTTAATTAGGGTAATTACTGGACTGCAGCTTGGAAGTGGGCTGAGAACAAGGAGCCGAGTGTCCCACAGAATCGAGTGGATATCTACTCTGTGCGACGCGACGTAAGAAAACCGTATGAGGAAGACCTTGAGAAATATATAGCTGATGGATGGTTACTGCCGTACGATGAGAGAAAGTATGGACCAGCCAAGGGGCTAATACCAATCATGGCAGTCATACGTGAGAACAAAGGAAAAGTGCGTCCCGTGATGAACTTCTTTCTCTACTGCAAAGAATTATAGATGAATGGAATAAACTCCCAGAGAGTATAGTAACTGCGCCACTTTCAAAGCCCGATACGACTTACATATAAACAGATATATTACTGTTTATAAGTGGGAACAACAAAAGAAGCAGATTCTTATTTCCCCACTACCTTTTCATAGGGAAGCATTAATAGGTAAGCTGGCTGGGATGGAGGGGAACCGAAAAGATGGAAAGAGCCGAGATGGGCGGCCCGAGCTATGCGTCAGTGTTGTTGTTTTGGTCCGAGGTAAGGGTAGCCATAGAACGCAGCATGACAGCAGACATGGACACCGAGGACTCCAGCGTGGCGGTTATCATCAAAAGGCGCCTCACACGTACGTGGTGGACTGTACTTACTGATAGAGAGTCTGCAGTGAGGCGTGCTGGGTGAGATATGAGGTGGTGGTGGTGCCGCCGCCGCCTGTCCGCCCGGTGCTCAATCCTCACACTTGGCTGGCCGCCTTATTACTCTGGCCAGTCAATCAAAAAGAGGAAATTGCATGTGGTAGCGGTATCAACTTTCTCTTTAAGCAGAAAACCCTCAAAAACCTATTTCCTAAGAAACCAAGAAAATTACTGAACAAATTAAGGGGAGCGACTGAGGTGGTACCTCGTGGGCATATGGTACATAAAAACATGAACAGATGGTAAAACTGCAGGGTTGGACCTCCTCTCTATTCATTAAAAACACATTGCAACGTGAGAGTACTTACTATAGAACATGTCTGTGATGTTTTCAATGTGGGGAAGGCTTTTGTAAGGCCATAGTAATTAAATTAATAGCGCGCCGCCTCCAGAAACTAAGTCCACAATCATCCCAAGGATATAAGTTAGGTTAGGTTAGTAACCTTAGGGGGGTCCAGGGGGGGCGCAGCTCCCCCGGTTAGGTTAGGTTAAGGTTAGGTTTGGTTAGGTTACTAACCTAACCTAACCTAACCTTAACCTAGCCTAACCCGGGGGGCTGCGCCCCCCCTGGACCCCCCTAAGGTTACTAACCTAACCTAACTTATATCCTTGGGATGATTGTGGACTTAGTTTCTGGAGGCGGCGCGCTATTAATTTAATTACTATGGCCTTACAAAAGCCTTCCCCACATTGAAAACATCACAGACATGTTCTATAGTAAGTACTCTCACGTTGCAATGTGTTTTTAATGAATAGAGAGGAGGTCCAACCCTGCAGTTTTACCGAACAGATTAAGGGGGCCGACAGGGGTGGTACCTCCTGGGCACATGGTACATTCTGTGGCTTTGAAATCATAGTAAGTGTTTGTTGGGGGAATATGGACCTAAACCTCTTCTGAAGTAACCTTAGCCTTTTCTGAAGTTAATACTTACATGTCAGGTAGAATTAAGGTTGTAGCATATCTTGCAATATATATCAACTTACAGAAACTTGTTTAAGCAAAAAAAAAGGTAAAAGGTTAATGAACTGATGCATCCCCATGCTACACACTCCTCGTCTGAGTTGTCGAGAGTCATTGCTGGCTGGCTGCGAGAGGTGTGTGGGGCAGGGCAGGGTTAGCCATTACAGGAATCAGAATACTTAGTTATTTGAAGGTCTTGCTAACATAGCCTAACCCTGACGTAACCTAAACTAACCTAACCCTAACCCTAATCCTTGCCTTTTTTTTTTTTTTTTTTTTTTTTTCATAATTAAGTAATAACTTCAAATAACTATAAGTATTCTGATTCCCTTAATGGCTAACCTCACCCTGCCCTGCACAGCTCCAGCAGCCAGCCAACAGTGACCCTCAAGCACTTGGAAGGGAAGGGTGTAGCATGGGAATGCATCAGTTCATTAACCTAGTTTTTTTTTTTTTTTTTTTTTTTTTTTTTTTTTTTTAACAAGTTTCCAGAAGTTGATATATATTGCATGATATTCTACAACCTTAATTCTATCTGACATGTACGTATTAACCCTAGAAGAGGCTAAGGTTATCTCCATATTATCCTTTTCTTTCCCTCAGGCTTTATTTTTAGTTAATTGCTTTGAAAGAGATATCATAGAAACTTTGTTAATATATCTACATTTTATATCTATAGAATTTTAGATTTTTCATTTTGTCCGAAAATACAATTTTTTTCACCGTTAATTTTCTCCACTCCTTTTCCTGTTTTCTTTTTACATTTTTAAGGTAGGGGAGTGCAGGCCAAAATAAACCAAAATTGGGAAGCCTGAAAAGTTTAAGGAGTAAAAACACTGTTTTGGGCAGAAATCCTTAAAAATAGTCAACAAACAGAGAATATCCCATCCCCCCCATTATTCCCCACTACACTATTCTAACTGTGAGATTACTAACCTTGCTAATTGGGAGGCTCCATCACCCAGATCTCCCATTATGCTATTCTTACCAGTAAATTGCAGTTTAACACCACAAATCCTATCTTTTTTCTGTCCCTAACAAGCTTGGAGACATGGTGGGAAAATGGAGTTTCAGGGTGGAAGAAGCCAAATTATGCCAAATTTTGACATTTGTTGGAAAGTCTAAGGATGAGGTGCCATATATTGAAAACTGGGAACTTTCTAGCTTAACCTAACTTTACCCAACCTAACTGAGAGGCGAGTCCTGTCCCCCCTTTAAAGACACTAATCCAGCTTAACCAGTGCATCTTTCTCCAGTGGATGCCCCCATTAAGAACACTAACTTAACTTAACCAGGGGGCTTTTGTATGTAGATGAGAATTTCTCAGATGATGTTTTGGTGTATAGTCTCTGCAACAACATCTCTTTATCTTTCATGGTCTGTCTCTTTGTGTGTGTGTGTGTGTGTGTGTGTGTGTGTGTGTGTGTGTGTGTGTGTGTGTGTGTGTGTGTGTGTGTACTTTTTAGAGATGACCTTCTAGTTGTTCTTCTCTTATGGTATTTTTCTTTTCTGTCTCTTTCTGTACAATATGTCCTTTATTTCCTCAGTATCCTGAATGGTATTCTTGGTAATATCTGTTTTATTTTCTCTCTACCTCTCCCTTCCACAGCACTCATCCAGGTGGAGGTAGAACCAGTGGGACGATGGTTCCACATATATGAGGCGCGGCGTCTGCGGGGCCACCTCACCTCCTCAGTTGGGGAAAGTGAAGAGGAGAGTGAGGAGGAGGAGGCTCAGGAGGTGGAGGTGGAGGATGACATACACTATCTTCGCTCTCTCAACCCAGCAGACTGGAAGGTGAGAACTCAGCCAGCATGGTCCAGTCATAGCAACATAAGAATGGAGAAGACTGCAAAAGATTGGCTGGCCTACACTGGATAACTCCTGTACTAACCATGAAAATCTGTTATCCTCCTCTTCCCCATGCACTCAGCCTTCCTATTGCCATCTGGCCTCTATATGCATATGCCTAGTCATCTAACCTCATGATATCACTTATGGTGTAGGTGCTGACCACATGAATGCTAAGCCTGTTCTATTTGTCCACTACTCTGTGAACCAGTTTTTACTAAGCTCTTTTCAAAACCTAAACTTATCTAGCATATATAGTTCTGTCTTGATTGTTCACTATGAGAGCATCACTTACCTCAGTCATTTATTTGATTAGTATCTTTCTTTTATATATTGATACATTTCTACAACATTGCCTTTCAGGACCAGGATCATTATGCAGTACTGGGACTCCGAAAGCACAGGTACAAGGCCTCTGATGATGACATCAAAAGAGCGTGTAAGTCCTGGTGGCATCTGGAGCTAGAGTGTATAGTGTACTGAGTACCAAGTTTTAGTGCACCTGCTGTTTGAAGGTATTTTTATAGTGCCAGTTTTCAGTTGCAGTGTCAGCCCTTTTAGTCTTGGTATTTTTATTTTATTTGTATATTTTCAATAACTACATTTTATTTGTGCCTTGCTATGGATGTATGTGGTTGGCTTTGCTATATCAAAGCTCCTGGGGTGTAGTATGGTGGTTTGAGACTATGACTATGGCCACACTGGCAATGGTTATGAGCAAGCAGGTGAGTGTGATAAATGGTGAGAAAAGTGGGAGCATTGTACCAAATAAGTGTGGCCACACTGACAGTGAGTGGGCGTGGGCGAGCTGTGTCTTCCTGTGGCCCACAGCGAGGAGCATTGTCAGTTGACTTTTGTCACTGGCACAGGCAGTTTGTTGCCTGCTATTGACATTGCATGGCTAATTATTGAAGTTTTGCTCACACCAATCATTTGGGATACATTTGCTAAAGTAGAACCCAAAGGGAATGCCATCATGTTGTTTGTAGTAATTACTATTAATTATGAAACCATGTCCATAACTGTTAGCTTTAACAAGCCCTTGAATTGTAGCTAGGTGGTGCATACAGAAGAGCAGAGAGAATGTGTCTGAAGAATAGTTGGCGCCCCTATGGCTATGAGTGTGAATGATATTTGTAAGAGTGTGTGGTGGTTTGTCTGGGCCACCCCATGTGGGATTGGCAACCTGATATATAGATAGATAGATAGACATTATATTTTCTGATCATTGGTTTTATGCTAAGATATCTGTAAGTCTAATATAATAATTAGCATTCCCTTTGGTATGTGCTTAAAACAGGATGACCCAACACTTGGGTAAAGGAATGAGAGTGCAGCATTAGTGTGCACTTCCGTCCATTGTGTTACTCCTCACAGACCGCATGATGGTTCTGAGGCACCACCCAGACAAGCGGCGAGCAGCTGGGGAGGAGGTGAGGGATGACGATGACTACTTCACCTGCATCACCAAAGCCTATGAGATTCTCGGGGACCCCATCAAGCGACGCTCCTGGGACTCGGTGGACCCAGAGTTTGATGACGAGGTGCCGGCTGTCAGTGCACACAATAAGGCAAACTTCTTCCAGGTAAGCGCTGATCCCCACTAAGAAGAAAATTTATTCCACAAAGAATTCAAAGGTCTTTTAACTCCATGTCATACTGTAATGTCAAATATATGTGCACACAAGGCAAGCGCTAACTCCTATTAGGAAGAAAAATGACTCAACAAAGAATTGAAAGTTCAGTATTCATTGCTATTTGGTACATCTTTTCTTTACCACTAACCACTCTGGGACAATTCTTCACATTCTACAGCCATCTCCAAACATTATACTGGCTAGAAATTGCAAAAAATCTATTCCTTTTCACCGCTTTTTTCTTGCAGGTGGTTATAAAGATTGTATACATTACTTGTAGTGGTGTGGATGATTACATATCACTGAAGGGATTAACTCCATCTCATATTGTAATGTCAGGTCTATATATTAGATTATATAACTCTCTCTCTCTCTCTCTCTCTCTCTCTCTCTCTCTCTCTCTCTCTCTCTCTCTCTCTCTCTCTCTCTCTCTCTCTCTCTCTCTCTCTCTCTCTCTCTCTCTCTCTCTCTCTCTCTCTCTCTCTCTCTCTCTCTCTCTCTCTCTCTCTCTCTCTCTCCATCTTCTTCAGTCTCCACCACATCTTTGTAAGGCACAGTGTTGCATTGCAGATTTTCACAGGGGTGTTTGAGTGCAATGCTCGTTGGTCCACCCACAAGCACGTTCCTGGCTTGGGCAAACCTGATGACACCAAACAAAAGGTCAGTCCAGATTAGCAGATTAAGTAACTGGAGAGAGTGATTGGCCTGTACAGTCACATCAATCTCCCTTGTAGTGTTTTAGAAGTGAGATTAATAGTAGCAGAAATGCAAGTAGATATTTGGTGACAGTTTACTTTTTATAGTTACCATCATCATATGCTATGTTGATGGAAAGATAGACCAGTAATTTTGAAAGTTTGTTTAAAATATCATACACTATAATTTTCCTCAGCATAGAGGGTCCAGTAACTTACACATAAAACATAATTTCAAGATTTCTTTATGAATAGTGTTTATTTTGTATTGTTAACCAACTTAATTTTCATCACTGTGCAGGTTGATCGCTTCTATGGATTCTGGTACGACTTTGATTCCTGGCGAGAGTTTTCATATCTGGATGAGGAGGAAAAGGAGAAGGGACAGGAGTGAGTCTTCACTATTTGTATGTCTGGTCTTTTTAGAGTTATGTGTATTCCACTCCAGCCTTGCTTTATCTTCCCAAAGGCAGCAAAAATGGTGAAATTTGTATCTTGAAACATTAACATTGAATAAAATTTTAATTGAATAAGGAAATAATGCCCAAACTTAAGCCTAGACTTGACATTGGAAAAAATAACAAGAAAATTTAATATGGCTAGACAGAATACCCAAACTTATGGCAAGGAAAACTGGCACTGACATTGTTCTGATTGCTTTAACTGGTCATTTTAGTTTCTTTGAATATTTTGTAACAGTGCAATGTGACTGCAATGTTGTGGTCGCCTTCCCATCTTTAAATCAGTCAATCTTGCCAGCCGGGAGGAGCGTCGATGGATAGAGAAGCAGAACAAGGTAGAGCGAGCGAGGCGTCGGAAGGAGGAGATGGGTCGATTGCGCAGGCTAGTTGACAATGCATATGCCTGTGACCCAAGGATAGCCAAGTATGTTTCGTTACTTATTACTGATTTCGTGTATTTTCGTTGTATCCCAATAAAAGTTGAAATTTTGTGCATTATCCCAAGAGATATTTATCACGAGTACTTTTTTCTGTTGTTACATAATACTTCAAATTTCATTTTGATGGAAGGGTTTATGATGATTTAGATTGCAAAGAAGCTGTTCTTGTTTTACTTCTGACTCCTTATGAGGGAAAAATTAATTACTGCTTTTGCTGTCTACTTCTGTAGCTAAAGAATGGGTAAGTTTATAGAAAAAGAGGGAAAGAGATGAAGAATTATATATATATATATATATATATATATATATATATATATATATATATATATATATATATATATATATATATATATATATATATATATAATTTTTTTAAGATTTAAAGAAGAAGACAAGGAAAGAAGACTGGCTCAGAAAAAAGGCAAAAGCAGAGGCAATCAGGCAAAAACAAGAAGAGGAGGAGAGGGTGAGTGCACATTGTGATCTCCAGTATTAGCACCAGGCCAATCACTAACTACTCTCGGACACATATATGCATTGATTTCTACAACAGACCAAGGCTTCACATTTTTCTCATTGATTTGTATTTTTCATGTCTTATGCTCGGAAATGCCATATATTTTGAAATACCACGCTATGTTGTCTTTTTTTTTGAATGATATGTCTTGCTAATGTGTAAATTTGGTGTTTTCAGGTAAGGCAGGAAGCTGAGGAAGCAGAGAGAAAGAAAAGAGAAGCAGAGGAGGCAGAGCAAAGAGCAAAACAGGAGGTAGAAAAGAAGGAAAGAGAGGTGCTGAAGAAAGCATTCAAAAAAGAGAGGAAGGTGAGGAGGAGGGTAGAATCTGCTTGACATGTAAGAACTTACCACACACTTGTCTTTGATGCTTAAACTGCTGTGATCGCTAACATAATCAAAAATTCTCCTGACAAATATATTGAATTTTCGTGGTGCACTTTCTTTCTAGTGTGTTCTAACTGACTGTCTTCAGCCTCTTTTTCATCACTGCAGTGTTGAATCTCTTGCTATCTCCTACTGCTATTTTCATGCCAACTGCTCTTCTGATCTTGCTAACTGCATGCCTCACTGCACAAGTCTTTCTTCTTTCTTTCATCTCTATTCTGTCTACCTCTTTAATGCAAGAGTTAACCATTATTCTCAATCATTCATCCCTATCTCTGGTAAACTCTGGAACTCCCTGTCTGCTTCTGTATTTCCACCTTCCTATGACTTGAACTCTTTCAAGAGCGAGGTTTCAAGGCACTTACCCTGTTTGTTTGACTAACACTTGACTGTGTTCAGGAGCCAGCACCTCAGTGGGCCTCTTTCTTCTTTTTTTTTTTTTTTTTCAGTCTTTGTTGTCCTTGGCCAATGATCCTCCAATATATATATAAAAAAAAAAAATAATAATAATAATGATGATGATGATAATAATAATAATAATAATAATAATAATAATAATAATAATAATAATAATGATCCCTGGCTATGGCAAGCAAGCCCACTACATTATATCCTTTCCTCCTCCTGTTCCTTTCCTCTCCCCTTTCAATTTCATCTTGTCGCAGTCCTCCCTTCCTGTCACCTGCCCCTGTAGTTCTCATGACTCATGCCTGGAGCCATCATTCTTTTTTTTTTTTTTTTTTTTAAGGCTACAAAATTTGCTAAAAAAAAAAAAGAAAACTAAAAAATGAAACTCTACTCACTTTCATCTTCTGTAACATTTCACATTAAAATATTCTCATTCATTATATACTTTCAGATTTATATTTTTTTCCTTTTTTCTTTGATGTCATTTTTTAAATTATTTTGATACAGTTCCTGTTCATAAGGGGCTGAGAGGACTGCATTTGTATTAGAAAGATGGAAAGAGCATTAAATTTAGTGTTCAAATGTGTAAATTAATTTGGAAACTAAAAAAATATATATACAAATTATGATTGCCTGTATTTTGTTCACGTAAATAATTTTAAAAAGCAACGTGAAATAGAATAAAGCACACATTCTTTGTCATTGCATAGATGTGATGGTGACAGTGATAAAGAACATCTCTGTATCTGTCTATCTTTATTTGACACCTCTTGATAAATACTCCATGAGGACATAACTGCAACAGATTTCTCTATTTAGTCCTGCCCTTGTATTCCCTTCCTCTTTGCTCTGAACTTCACATACTCTCTTCACCCTTTCCTCACATATTTCAGTAACATTTTTTATGCAAGATCTTTGGTCAAGGGCAATAAAAAGAGGGGAAAGAAAGTCCACTGAGATGCTAGTCCCAAAAGAAAGATCATAAGGATTATCCAGAATTGTTGGATAAGTGTTTTGAAAAGTTGGAACCAGCCATTTTAAAGAGTTCAAGTTATAGGAAGGAGGATCTTCTGGAGCAGGCAGGGAGTTCCAGAGTTTACTAGAAAAAAAATAGCAGTAAAAAGATAGCAAGATATGCAACATTGCAGCAATAACAGAGAGGCTGAAAATCATTAGTATAGTATCCTCTATTCCCAGATGCTGCGGACTCTCTGTAAGGACAACAGTTACTTTGCATCAGAGGAGGGGGAGCGAGTGCAGACCATGACAGATGTGGAGCTGCTGTGTGAGGCACTGGAGCTGACCCGCCTGGAGGAACTCGACAAGGAACTAGCACAAGTGGCCCAGGACAAGATGCAAGGGCGGGAGGTACTCATGAAGGAGGTGAGGGAGGATCAACAGTAGTAGTAGTAGTAGTTAATTGACAAAGGTGAGTGAGAGAGATCAACAGTAGTAGTAATAGCAGTAGTAATTTTTTGACACAGGAGGTGAGTGTGGAGGGCCAACAGTAGTAGTAGTAGTAGTAGTAGTAGTAGCAGTAAATGTTGCTTATATAAAAAAAAAAAAAACATAATTTTTGTCATTCTTAAATCAAAAAATTTCCTAAGCCTTGAACCCAAAAGCTGCTCCAACAGACATATGGGTATCTGCATCACTTTTGAAATGAACTATGTTAGGTCTATTTAAGTCATGTTACATTACCTTATCTGATTAGCTAAATCTAAAGTAGCATAAAGCAAGCTAATCTAAATTAGAACAATCCACCCCAAATGATCTGGATATTCTGTATGACCTGTTTTCCCTAGGATAGTCAAACCTTTCAGACTATTTCTCCACTGATAGTTATGATTAGTACAAGGAGTCCTTGGTGTATGACAGTCTTGACTTTTGTCCTTCATATGTTTCTTTTACAGGCACAATAGTTATGTGTTTATGTCCTAGACTATGACTTTACAGTACAACAGTATTAGTATTAGTGATTGACATACTGCAGGTAGCTTACTTATGCTGGTTCTGACCTATGCAGAAAATCAGTTTGTAACATGGCATAGGAACAGAACTCTGTCATAACTTGAGGACCCCCTGTAACACTTCTTTGCCTTCTCTCTCTGTTGTAGGTGAGTGAGGTGCGCAACAGGATCAAAAAGGAGAGGGAGGAGGTGGCAGCAGCGGCAGCAGCGGCAGCAAGGGGAGGGGGGTGGAGGAGGAGGGGAAGGTTCATCACTCAAAGTCTGGAATCAAGATGACCTCCAGCTGCTCATCAAAGCCGTCAACCTCTTCCCTGCCGGCACAACAAAGAGGTGAGCTGGTTCATGTGTGTGTGTGTGTGTGTGTGTGTGTGTGTGTGTGTGTGTGTGTGTGTGTGTGTAAATTGCTTCTTTTTATATATTTTTTGATATCTTATTATTACTGGTGGTCCACAAGGCTGTCCCTTTCCACTGGGGCTGACAGGGCTAAGAGTGTGAATGACGTGTCATTCACCTACATTCGTCTGCTGGTCACCAAACCAGCTGTTCCCCATATGGAAAGAGGTCAGAGCTTGTAGTGATTGATCTTTGGGTAGGACTGAGACCATTCACACACCGCACACTGGGACAGTGAGGCCATAACCCTTCAGGTTACATCCTGTACTTACTTGCTGCTAGGTGAACAGGGGCTACACATGAAGAGATTCTCCCAGGACTTGAACCCATGCCTTCTCGGTTGTGAGCCGAGCATGCTGACACTAAGTGGTGTGCATGTGTGTGTGTGTGTGTGTGTATGTGTGTGTGTGTGTGTGTCTGTGTGTGTGTGTGTGTGTGGTGCCTTGTCTGGGCCAGCTGATGTGAGATTGCTGGCCTAGTATATAAATAGATGGGTTTTTTAAGCTTTAATATTTTATTTGATTGATTTATTGCCTTATTCTTGTGTTTCCATGTGTGTTTTAAAATGACTAATATCAAGGTTGTTATCTGATCCCTACTACTGTTCTCTACATACACACCATTTAGGTCTTCACGTGGTATGGGGAATATAACAAAGGTGACATTTATAAAATTCTCAGGATCATAATTAGGATAGAACAAGACACAATGGGTTCAAGCTTGAAAATAGTTAGAGAGGAAGAAATTGGTCCTCAGATGGAGTAGTAGATGAATGGAATGGACTCAGTAATCAGGTTGTTAGTGCTGAGTCATTGGGGAGCATTAAAGGATTAGACAAATTTATGGATGGGAATGATAGGTGGATATAGGTAGATATGTTTCATACAAGGATGGCTTCTTGCAGCTCCCTTAATGTTAGGTTATGTTTTTATGCATTGCTGTACTTAGAGGAAACTCTTTGAACCCTCCATGCTGCAGGTGGGAGGTTGTGGCAGAGTATATCAACCAACACAGCCACCAGCATCACCAGGCTGGCCAAGGAGGTGCTCAATAAGGCCAAGGAGCTGCAACACTCAGACAAGCACATGAGGGAGGCAGCCAACAAGAATGCCTACCACAGCATGGAGAAGGCACAGGCTCGGCAGGTGATCAGCGACACCACAGCCTCCCAGAGATATGACAGTGAGTTCTTGCTGTTATGCTGACATTCAGATCATTCTTTTGCATCTTTGTGTAGTTTTATATCATGTTGATGCTTGGGTAATTTCTCATTTCTCTTTTTATACTAATTAATTATTACCATGAGTCTTCTCTGTATGAACTCAAGAGCTTTCTCCCTTCTCTGTGTAACTGCTGTGAATTGTCTTTTAGCTCTATGCAATATCACCAGCTGAGCTGTGAATCAATTCCAAGATATTTTAAGAAAAAAACATGTTTTTAGGCTGATGTTAGATCTTTCCTTTGTGCAGCACCACAGGAGATGCTGGGGATGAACACTGCTGCTTGGGGAGCTGAGGAACAGAGGTTGCTGGAGCAAGCCCTCAAGACCTATCCAGTCTCTACTCCTGACCGCTGGGACCGCATTGCCAAGTGTGTCCCCAACCGAACCAAGAAAGACTGCATGAGGCGCTATAAGGTCTGTATATGTGTGTGTGTGTGTGTGTTTGTGTGTCTGGTGATGTGTTGCTTGCTATTCCCTGTATGTGAGATTGTGGAGAAAACAAATCAGGTTTATCTTGTTTATGGAGTGACACTCTCTCTCTCTCTCTCTCTCTCTCTCTCTCCTCTCTCTCTCTCTCTCTCTCTCTCTCTCTCTCTCTCTCTCTCTCTCTCTCTCTCTCTCTCTCTCTCTCTCTCTCTCTCTCTCTCTCCTCTCTCTCTCTCTCTCTCTCTCTCTCTCTCTCTCTCTCTCTCTCTGATGCATTTATCTTTTGATCTGCTTTTATCTTTGTGGTCCCTCCATAAATGCATGGAGATGTAAGTGCTGTGTGTGTGTGTGTGTGTGTGTGTGTGTGTGTGTGTGTGTGTGTGTGTGTGTGTGTGTGTGTAGTGAAGGTTTTATATATGTGTGTGTGTGTGTATGTATGTAGTGAAGGTTTTATATAGTACACAGTAGACACTGATGTTATTGTAACTTTTAAGTCTTATTCTCATATGATGGCATTTCAGGAGCTTGTTGAGATGGTGAAGGCAAAGAAGGCGGCTCAGGCTGCTGCAATGGGAAAGAAGTGAGGAGCCAAACCCTGCTGTCTTCTTTCCTTTGTGAGTTCAGATGTAGCAAATTCTTGTAGCTGTTGTGTGAAGCAATATTGCTATCTGAAAATCTATCTCTTGTTCTATTTTTAAGCATTATGTCTCAGCAGTGCCACTTTTGGACTACCTGAATTGGAGGGGCAGCTACATATATTGATGGGGACACAAAAGTGTAGCTAGGGATCTGTTTCTTTCCCCTCCACTTCTCCCTTTCTCTCCTTTATAACCTCATCCCCCAACTCTTCCATCTCTTCCATCACACTTCACTTCCACTGCTTGCAATAAGTTGTTATGCAAAAAGCAAAATTAACACTTGGAAAAGTATTTTTAAGTGCTATGGGAAAACTGCTAATATTGAAAATTAATGTTGATAAGTGCAGAATTCTATACATTGCAGAAAGCAGATGCAAAACAGCATGTGCTTTTCCTTATCATCATAGTGTAGCTCTGGAGGACAGAAGGGCAATCTCCATTAATATGGCAGTAGCCACAAGGAAGCCACTTCCTGAAGAATGAATGGATCTGTGGCAGTTGTATAAAAAATTACAAGACGTGTGAAAAAGTGTGCGGTGATTGTGACTATAATAAGAAGTAATATGCAATGATGACCATGTGATTGCATACAAATGTGTACCTTCTTAATTTTCTAAAGGAAAACTACAGTCTTAAGTTTGATTTTAAAGTAACACTAAATTTACAAGGTGGGTAAGAGTAAAGATGCCACATGAAGAGCTGCAGGTAAATGCTGTGATTAGTGTAGATCCTAATGAAGAGTTACCATAGAAAATACACAAACATCATTGAGACAATAGTTGTGACTTAACATGCTTATACACATTCACAGGTCCTTGATACACATGATTCCAAGCCTGACACTTGAGGAATATTACTTTGTAAGTAATGGAGGTGCAGCTCAGAGGTGTTTCAGAATATAGCTCTCAGTGGCTGATGCATGGAATAAGTTCATGATGCGCGATTCAGTACCTCAAATAAGTGACTCAGTCTGTGATATAAGTAATAATGCAAGCTGTTGAATCATGGATGTGCGCCTCAGAATGTGTGACCTCGTAGCTTTGCCCGGACCAGCATAGTCAACCCTAACCTAGACCAACACAGCCAGTAATAGCTTTGTGAAACACCAAAATATAGATAATCATTATTATCATCTGCAGCCACCATGCTCACCCACCACCTACACAAAATTTAATGTCTTCCACTGGTATATATATAATATATATATATATATATATATATATATATATATATATATATATATATATATATATAATATATATATATATATATATATATATATATATATATATATATATATACATATATATATATTATATTTTATATAATATATATATATATATATATATATATATATATATATATATATATATATATATATATATATATATATATATATATATATATACATATATAATATATTATATATATAATATATATATATATATATATATATTATATATATATGGTCATGTGTGTGTGTGTGTGTGCTATAATTTTTGTTCATTGTTCGCATCTCGCTATGCACTCTACCTTCCATCATATCTTCAGTTTTAAGCCTTTCGTAACGACATCATAAATTTTGTGGTTTGACTTTTATTTATTTATTTATTTATTTTATTTTGTAGATCAAACCTGCTGTTTGGGTGTTCCTTTTTCACGTGATCGCATATCAGGGTCTTCTTTGAAGTATAAAGCACCACGTTATCTGCGACCTTTGATTTGTGACAGATATCATATGGTCATTATTAATAAAAGGAAGCAGATGGTAATAGTGAACTGCATTACATAACCACGCATCTGTCGCTTTGATAAACCAAAATGCAGTATTTCTGCTACTACTACTACTACTACTACTACTACTACTACTACTAGTAGTAGTAGTAGTAGTAGTAGTAGTGTGGTAATAGCTGTAGTAGTACAAATACTATTTCATATGACACAGAGACATGAGAAATAATAATAATAATAATAATAATAATAATAATAATAACAGTAAAATTATACGAACTTAACACTGTTAGGCTCGTAGTGCGGAAGGTTGGCGGGCAGTAGCGGCCAATCAGACAGACGGACGTGTAGGGGAACTATAACTTACAGATAGCGACCTGATATCTACCCCGCCAGCCTTCATGATTGCGCTGAGGTACCCCGCCACCCAGATAAACCTCATTTGGCCCCAAGCCCACTGCACACACACGGTAATTCTTGTAGTGGTGTAATTGTAATGGGCGATTGTTGTTTATTTACTAAGTGGGTGATAGTGAGTAGGATTGAGATCGTGGTGTGTTGGTGGGTTATAGTGGGGGGTGGTGTGGGTTATTGACACTATAACGCAACACTGCACACACAAACAGACGGTAAATTTTCTAGTTGATGTAGTAGTAATGGACTGGTGTGGGTTATGCATATTGAGAAATGGGTGGTGGTTGGTAGGATTGAGGTCATTACTATCGGAATGGGGCTGGTGGTTGTGGACAGTACTGTGGGATACGTACACTTTATATTAAGCAACACAACACACGTTACCTCATTTCCACACACAACTCGCCCCCGTGGACAGTTATGGTTTGTCATTTGCCAGTCATCCTCTATTTATACTTGTACACGTCAAGACGAGCCCTGCGGCAGACAAAACAGACTTAGTACTGAGTGATGACAAGCTCTCAGGTGCTGGTTTGTTTATCTCCCTCAGTGCGGTGATGTGACTGATTTTGTGGCGTCAGCTGATAGTCTGAGATGGCAAGGTGGCATCTGTCAACAGCAGTCGGGTGTCTCCTGCAACAGTGAAAGCATTTGTAAACAAAGTCAAGTGCCACGTGAGAGCCTTGACTTTCTTGTCTGTATAGCTGTGTAAATAGGGTTGAAGCGGTTCTTGGCTTGTGTTGTCTTTAGTATAGAAATGCTTAAACTTTTAGAGAGGATGGCTTGCTGCTGTTGACAGTTGCCACTTCACAGACTGAGAATGATGCCTTCATACTGTAAAAATCTTAAACATTGCAACAACACAATAGGTATAGAAATTAATTGCAGTACTGTATAGTAGGTTAAAAATTGCACATGTATGGGAATGAACATGTGGCAATGGAAGTTGTGGCTGTCTTGAGCTGTTTTATCCAGTACACTCATCATAGGGCCTGGGTGAGCCACAGGTTGTGATGTTATGGCAATACACTTCTCATCAGTGATCAAGCTTTTGGAATCACCTTATAGAAGTATTACAGCATCCTTCTCATTATTATGAGATTTTCATCTTTTCTGCTTTGAAACCAGCTTGCAGTGACCTCACATTTCTGGTCAGTCAATCTCTGCTTTAGCAAGAGTGACTACAATGTTTCATTGAGTGAAGAGTCACGTACCGTGACCTTTGAGCTGCTGTAGGTTCAACTCGCTAGTATTGGTTAGAGGCAGTTATGATGTAGGGGCATAAATGTAATGCTTGTGCAGTGCCTCCTTTTGTAACGTGTCATGCCATTCTTGATGTGATCAGTGCAGGATGATAAGACCCGGGTCACATTGACTCCATTGTATTAACTGAATCGATCAGATCCTGAGAACGTGAGAGAATGTGAACCAATTCTCATGAGGGTAGAAAGTAAACTGGTAATGTACAGCTCAGCCTTACAGAAACAACATTGCAGATTTATGTCAGTGCACAGATTTACTTATCCTTTAACTGACCATGCAGATGAATTTGTCTGCCCATGAAGCTTATTTAAGTAGGAAAAATCTACAGTTTTTGCCATGTCTACTTGGATGAATTTTGTTGCCTATCATTCTCTCTCTCTCTCTCTCTCTCTCTCTCTCTCTCTCTCTCTCTCTCTCTCTCTCTCTCTCTCTCTCTCTCTCTCTCTCTCTCTCTCTCTCTCTCTCTCTCTCTCTCTCTCTCTCTCTCTCTCTCTCTCTCTCTCTCTCTCTCTCTCTCTCTCTCTCTCTCTCTCTCTCTCTCGTTTTAGGTATTGGGACCATAGCGTCTGTCAGGAGCCAATATATTTTTTGGGATTCTTTTTAATAAGCATTCTTTTCCTCTTTAAAGAACATCTTACAGTTTCATTATCAGATTACTGAGTATAGTGTTTATCACTGAGCTCATGAAATATCTTATCAACTATTTTGCCTGTGATAAGGATTAAGATGATGTGACACTGCTCTACTTGAGATGATATCCTCTCTGTGATATCTATGATGACTCCAACATACATCTTTGATTTTTTTATATTTTTTATGTGATGAGACTGGTTTTGCTGCATCACCATTGATGCATCTGATAGTTTAAGTGTATCTGCAGATTTTGACAGTTGCTTTTGTGGGATTCTAAGAACTGACTTGCTTGAACAAAAAAACTGCCTTGATGCTGGTGACTTATTTGATGATGTGTTGAGCTTTATTTATCACAAGGTACTTGAGGCATTCTCAGTCTGGATATCTGCAGTTTAACGTACATAAGAAATTTACAGCATACATACTTCATTGTTAACTGAATAGTATTGTCTTGTGATCTGGTGCCTGTGTATTTGTTTTTCATATGCTTCCTGTGGGAGTTGTTTCAACACCTCAATAGATTGCTTGCACAAGTTAGTACTTAGACAGGAGGATTGACAGCACACCCATGCTTATGTTCCCTTTTCAGGTGTTTGCCCTTTAGGTAGTGAGGAGAGACAGGTACCAGACAGGAGCAGTAGTGGTAACAACAGCAGGATGGGGAGCTTCAGCAAGATCCTGCCATACTCCTGCTATGAGCTCGGCCACTGCTGGAAACACTCGTGCTCCTCAGCCTCCTTTGAAATCTGTATCATTGGGTTCATTGAAAGCATCAAAATCTATGGTGTGGTGTACTTGGTATGTGACCTTTTTTTTTTTTTTTTTTTTATGTTAGAGGGATAATATCCTCATTGTGTCTAGTAAAACTGTTCTAGCAACTGCACTGGCTTCCTAAGCTTGATGGAAGTTTAGAATATAATTTAAAAAAGGTAACACTTGGCAGTAAAGGGGTGATTGCGATAAAATATTGCATTGCATCTACTGTAATTTTATTTTGGCTCATTAGAATTATCTACAGTTACTGAAAATGTGTGTGATGGTGTCATTAGGTGACAAAATGTTAAAGATTACTGTTACTATATTGGGTAAAAAGAGGTGAAAATGGATTATAGCTATGCATAGAACTTTTTCATATCAATTACCTTATGCCATGATAGATCTGGTGTAAGTAGAGTGTGAGGTGAAGGGGAATATGATTTTGCTTTCTGGCTTCAAAAGTGGAAGGAAGACTTTGATCAGGAGTTAATAATTTTACTTGCTTGCTTTCTTTATTTCTCCTTTTCTTTCCTTTTTCTTTTGAATTGGGAATGACACTTTGTATTTTGAGGTTTATCTTTGTAATATTAATGACTTGCATTTGTTTGCCTGCAGCTAACCGGTCTTGTGAATGCTCGGAAAATAAGTATGAAGTATGGAAAAAAAGCTCTTGAAGAACTACTTAACATCAGTTTGTTTCCTGACAGTCAATGCTTTTGGGTACATTGGCTCCTACTGTGTTGTCAGGTGAGCATGCCAGATGTGGCCTTTCCCATGCACATGTTGGGGCAGTTTGGAAGTAGTAAGTGTAATATACATGCTATTATACTGAGTGTGTCATGCTTGCTTTTACTCTGGGAAATTTATATGAAACCATGGAGTTGCATAACAAAGTAATCTTTTTCTGTTTATTTACTTATTTGTTTATTTATTTTTTATGTTTTTGTGCATGGATAGTCAATTAATTAAGATATAGTATAGTTTATGTGAATGAATACACATTTAAGTAGTCAGTGGTCATAGTGTGTTGTGATCAGCTCCCACAATTCTTGTTACTACACAAACCAAGTATAGTGCATGAGTTCTTGTTGGTTAGTTTGGAGAGAGGAGGTGACCATAGGATATTGATGAAGGACAGCCATTGAAGCACTTCATCATTAGCATATAAAATGACAAAAAAATTAGTATTTTCCAGTTGGAACAAGATAAAATACTGTAAAATTAGTATTTTCCTGTTGGAACAAGATAAAATACTGTAAAATAGAAAATACTGTATTTGACAGTTTATAAAGACATATGGGGTTATAAGATGCATCTCAGTTTGGGCAGGCATTGAAAAAAAAAAAAAGATAAATAAATGGGTTTAAGCTCTGTATATGAAGTGAAGGATTTAACCTGACATTTGATGCCCTCTCATATGTATTCAGATCCTTCATATGTATTCAGATCTCTCTCTCTCCAGGAGAGAGAGAGATGCTGATTGTTAAAGGCAGTGTGTGAAGCCTGCCCACTGTCTTTGTATATACAGGTTAGGGTGTGTGTGTGTGTGTGTGTGTGTGTGTGTGTGTGTGTGTGTGTGTGTGTGTGTGAGTGTGAGTGTTTGTTTGTTTTGTATCCTCCACACTGCTGGTCTTAATCTAGCTTGCCAAACTAAATGAAGTCATCCACAGCCACAGCCTTATTCTTCCTTTCATTTGTATCTACACAGTCCTATGAGCAGCTCCTCCTCCTCCTCCTCCTCCTCCTCCTCCTCCTCCTCCTCCTCCTCCTCCTCCTCCTCCTCCTCCTCCTCCTCCTCCTCCTCCTCCTCCTCCTCCTCCTTGTCTTCCTTCTATTATTCCTGTTTCCTTGTATGTCTTATTCCTCCTCCTCCTCCTCCTCCTCCTCCTCCTCTTAATGTTTTCTCTTTCACTGCTGTTCATGAAAGTGTTGAAGAAATATTATTTATATCTGGCAGTGATCAGACCTCATGTACAGGTGTGGTCCCTTACTACAGACACAGCCTAAAGGTAACCTAACCCAATCATTTCAGAAGGTGGAATTTGAGTCAGCCAAGCTTCAGAAATGCAGGAAGGATTAAGCGGTGATGACTGCAGGCTGCCATCGACCCGCAGGTAATTACTGTCTATTTGTCTGGTCAACTGTCTATATTTATATTATTCCTGCTGGTCTGGTCTATTTATATTATTCCTGCTGGTCTGGTCTATTTATATTATTCCTCCTGCTGAATCCACTATTTTTCTCCACTAATGTATTATTCCACTATGTCAGCCAATGTTAAATACAGTTACTTTGCATCTTTAAACTTCAGTCTTCCCTTTATGTGTGACAATAACAGTTTCAATCTTGGATATGATATGTCACTCAGTCATTCAGTCAGTCAGTCACTCAGTCACACAGTTATTCATCAATGAGTGAGTCCTACCTTCACTGTATACCCAGTGTGTATACAGTGACAGATTTCACTCACTCACTCACCCCTCCCACCTGCTTCCCACCCCCAGGTCATCACAGGAATCAAATGCAGCATCAGTATGGCTCACCAAACACTTCCCCTCACACTGGTGGTGTTGACCTGCCTTGTGAACACCTGCCCTCCTGTGTTCCTGCCCTTAATAGCCCTCCAGGTGACATCAGGTAAGTCAGACACCTATCTTTCACTTAATAGCTCTCTCAACCCCTAGTGGAAAGGCTACTACTACTACTACTACTACTACTACTACTACTACTACTACTACTACTACTACTACTACTACTACTACTACTACTACTACAGCTGGCCACACACATTTAAAGTCATTTTTTTAATTTTTACAAAGTTTAGACATAGACAGATAGAAGAATTTGTTTGTTGAATGCCTAATTGCCTCATTTCTGGTATTTTAATGATTTTTTTAATTGTTAGGCAAGGCGCACATTGAGACGCAGGGCAGCACAGAGCAGGGCAGACGCAGGGCAGGGCAGGGCAGGGCAGCACAGCGCAGCACAGGCGTGGTGCGCACATTGAGAAGCAGGCTGTCGTCCTGTGCGGTAGTGTTGATCATGGCTGTTGCCAAAAATTACTTTGGAAACCTTAGTTCCGATTCCGACTCAGAAAACGAGTTGGAGAAAGTAATGTTATTATATGACATTTGCAGAGCAAAGAGGTCAGTGTGGAGGAGTGAATACTTGGAGAAGAGGAAAACACATGGAGAATTTGCCCATAACTCGTTCTTATAAGTTCCTCTCATATAATCAGGATGACTAGTGTCATACAGCACTCTTTGATGGCGAACAGCCTCTATGAGTTGCTCTGTGGACGACATTGTGAGTACTAAAGAGCAAGTTGCTATCAAGCTGCGCCGCACGTGGCACAGGAAACTGCGTTCGAACGACTGCGTCGCGCTGGCCGGGCACAGGTCTGCATCTGTGCTGTGCTGTCCTGCGTGTCAATATGTGTGCTTAGGTTTAAACCGGTGAGATGCAAGTTTTCTGCCCTGCTCTGTGCTGTGTCGCCTGTGTTGCCTGCGTCTCAATGTGCGCCCGGCCTTAGGGTGTTCAAGGGTTTTTTTCATAATATTAGTGATAGTTTTTGCAGGCTCTGCTTATTTATCTGTCTATTATTTTATCTATTAATCTCTCAGTTTACCCATTTATCTAAGTATCTGCTGGACCTAACCTAACTAGGCCTATCTCTGCTTGTCTCAATGTCTATCTGTTTACCTAATCTAACCATCTATCTCTCAGTCTATTTAACTTTGTTTAACCATTTATCTATCTCTCTATCTCAATCTATGTAACTAAGTACCTACCTAATCTAACCATCTCTATCTCTCTCTCTCAGAATGTGGATGAGGGGACAAGAGAGCCAGTGTTCCAAGTACCACCACCATCACCACCTGCCACCACCACCACCACCACCACCACCCATCAGGAGCACAGATTCACTGAAGTCTCTACCAAGATTTCTTTGAGTTTTTTGATAAATTTAACTTCCAGGAGAGAGAGAGATGCTGATTGTTAAAGGCAGTGTGTGAAGCCTGCCCACTGTCTTTGTATATACAGGTTAGGGTGTGTGTGTGTGTGTGTGTGTGTGTGTGTGTGTGTGTGTGTGTGTGTGTGTGTGTGTGTGTGTGTGTGTGTGTGTGAGTGTTTGTTTGTTTTGTATCCTCCACACTGCTGGTCTTAATCTAGCTTGCCAAACTAAATGAAGTCATCCACAGCCACAGCCTTATTCTTCCTTTCATTTGTATCTACACAGTCCTATGAGCAGCTCCTCCTCCTCCTCCTCCTCCTCCTCCTCCTCCTCCTCCTCCTCCTCCTCCTCCTCCTCCTCCTCCTCCTCCTCCTCCTCCTCCTCCTCCTCCTCCTTGTCTTCCTTCTATTATTCCTGTTTCCTTGTATGTCTTATTCCTCCTCCTCCTCCTCCTCCTCCTCCTCTTAATGTTTTCTCTTTCACTGCTGTTCATGAAAGTGTTGAAGAAATATTAGTTATATCTGGCAGTGATCAGACCTCATGTACAGATGTGGTCCCTTACTACAGACACAGCCTAAGGTAACCTAACCCAATCATTTCAGAAGGTGGAATTTGAGTCTCTCTCTCTCTCTCTCTCTCTCTCTCTCTCTCTCTCTCTCTCTCTCTCTCTCTCTCTCTCTCTCTCTCTCTCTCTCTCTCTCTCTCTCTCTCTCTCTCTCTCTCTCTCTCTCTCTCTCTCTCTCTCTCTCTCTCTCTCTCTCTCTCTCTGTTTGGAATTATACTGTATATTAAGAAATATCATTAAAGAGTGTGTGTGTGTGTGTGTGTAAAAAGTGTTTGCATTATTGTGCATTTGATATTATAGCCCCAGGTTCTTAAAATTTTCTGGTTTCATGATTTATAAAGATTGCTATTTTTAATAAAGTTATTGAAATTGTTATTGAGTGTTTGTATTGAACTCTTTAGCTTTGTAATAGTGTGCGTCTCATCATGCATTCATTAATGATGTAGAGTGGAAATGTCCACTCCTATCATGCATAATATCAATGCATTATTGGTTTATGTTGTTATTTGTGTATAAATTGTAAAGTTATGCCAGTCTATTTTAGTACAAACTAAATATCGGCTGGAAGAGAGGACAGGTAATGGCACACTAAAACACAGGAAGGGACAATGATATAACCATCCAATTTAACAATACACAGAGGAAGAAGAATGAGAAAGCAATAAAAATGGATTATTTAATGGATGATTAATAGACCCTCATTTGTAATCTTATTTCAGGCAAGAATATTAAAAGAGACAGCTGGCTTGCCCTTTGTTACTTGTTCATACGTGACAGAATGAGAGATCTAGGGGTGGGGGTGACACCTGGAAATGGGTATGATTCACGAAGGGATTGATTTATTGCTTGACTGGCTGATTAAGAAAAGAAGGCGTGGTAGTGGAGGGTGGGGGGGAAAGGCGCCCCAACTTTCCAGTCGTATATGGAGTCGAAGGGAGTTCTACAGGATTATTCATGTATTTGTTGCTTTTAGCTGTGAATTATCTGGTGGTGTAATTGTTATGACCCCGTAAGTTGATTTACTATTCATTTCGTCTTTCTGAACGCAAAATAACATGTTGTACTTCTGCCTGTTGTACACTTTCCTAAACGCAATTTAGGTCTTATTAATGTGGCATTTAAGCAGATTCACTCAGGGAATGAGAAGTAAATGATAGCTATCAAGCAGTAGATTAACTCTCTCTCTCTCTCTCTCTCTCTCTCTCTCTCTCTCTCTCTCTCTCTCTCTTAATACGATATCTAATATAAAGAAGCAATAATATTTAAGCAAGTACACACAGTAATCTTATAGTAATTTAATGAAAACAATACCAGCAAAGAAAAATATGAGAAAATGCATAATTTACTACGAAATCCAAAATGCGAAAAAAAAACCTTGCCAAATTGAACCGTCCCACGAAGGTTATGGATGGAGTTTTGATGCAATGAGCCTCAGTTATACTTAAAAACACTCAACAAATATAAACACCTGCCAAAATAAATGAATAAATAAATAAAATAAATCAATAAATCAAAATGAAAACGCGAGAAAACCTTTAAATTATCACAACGCGAAAAATACACACACGCCAAACTGGATGCGTCATTACTTAATAGTCATTGGAACTGTTATCCCCCCAATAGTTTATAGCCAACCCCCCCCTCCCCCCACCTTCCCTGCCTTGAGGAACACCTTCACTTATGTCCTGCTATTGTCGTGCTATTGGCTAGATTTGAGCATTTTAACCTCGAATTCACATACACGTACATATTTATCTCTATCTCCTTGCAATAATTATAATAGTCTTCCTGGCTTAATTTTTGTTTATTCATTATTCCTTATGTGCTTATTAATTGTCATTTGTCTAATTTCCCTATGTTTTAGTCTCGGTACTTTAGTTTTTTTTTTTTTTTTTTTTTTTTTTTTTTTTTTTTTTTTTTTTTTACTTTCCGACTCTGGCCCTTGCAATGAAGGGGCTTAATTGTTTATTTACTGTTCCTTACGTGTTTATTGATTATATGTGAGCTATTTATTTGATATTCATGATTTTTTAAAAACTACGTATTTCTTGATATGATAGTTTTATCTTTTCGTGTTTTCTGGCTTAAGTTTTGTTTATTATTCCTTGTTTGTGTTATTAGGTAAATAATAATTATTCGTCATATTTCTCGTAGTTTAATGGAATTTTTAGCACTTTAATGAGTTCCTCACCAGTCATTTTATTCGAGTGAGAGAGAGAGAGAGAGAGAGAGAGAGAGAGAGAGAGATGAGAGAGAGAGAGAGAGAGAGAGAGAGAGAGAGAGAGTGTCTAAATGGATAAAAAAAAAAAAAAATCAGTTACAGTATTTTATTTATATACAAGAAAATGCATGATAATAATAATAATAACAATAATAATAATAATAATAATAATAATAATTAAATACAAGGAAAATATGTAATAATAATAATAATAATAATAATAATAATAATAATAATAATAATAATAATATTTAAATACAAGGAAAATATGTAATAATAATAATAATAATAATAATAATAATAATAATAATAATAATAATATTTAAATACAAGGAAAATATGTAATAATAATAATAATAATAATAATAATAATAATAATAATAATATTTAAATACAAGGAAAATATGTAATAATAATAATAATAATAATAATAATAATAATAATAATAATAATAATAACTGCTTTTATCTTACACAGATAAATAGTTTTTATAAATAGTTTATTGACCATAAACATTGTGTACATACACACAAAATTAAATAGAACAAGTAAAAATTTCAAAATGTAGTGAGTGACACACAGAAGACTGGTGACAAAACCTACTAAAGTCCATTAAATGATTGGCTGTCTCAAGTTTCCACATCATCAGTTGAACACACTGCTCCTTAGCACTCAGAGATGGACAAGCTTTTCATGGCTTGTGTCAATGGAGACAACACGTGTAGGGGATTTATTTGTTCTGTTTTTTCTCGTCCTACTCACTCTTCCTCTTGAGCCACGCCGGCTTCTTGTTATTCAGCACATGCTTGTGCTTCTTGAACACCGGTCTCATACTGGATAGAGACAGTAATGTATGGAGGTTTGACCATAACATCCCTACTACAGTGGCTCAGAGCCACACCATCACTTGTTGCTTGTCCACTAGTAAATAATGAAGACTGCAACCCTCATGCCAGCTACACTATACAAGTATTTACAAATTAATGGTTGGATTTTCAAAAGATCTCTGATACAAGAAAGCTTATAAATATTGTGAAAGCTTCTAGTCAATGTTATATCATTTGCTTCAACAGAGGAAGAATAATTCAATCTTCCTGAATATTACAAATGAGATTTTATCAGCATTAACTTAACCATGTCATTCTAAATTATTCTACCTAGTTTCCAGGGACTTCAGCAGTGAGTAGCTTAACCAGCACACAGGAAAGACAGTGGGAAATTAAGATATAACAGGGGTGGCCACAGGAAGTAGTCCAGCCATCTCCATACCCATGAATTTTGGTTTGTGTGCCATTGGGGTGAAATCAGAAAGTGATGCGCATACATTTTAGTAAGATTTAAGAAGAATACTGTGAGCTTTGCAGTGTTTTCTCCTTCAGTCAGCTGCATAAAAATGACATCTGGGAAAAAATATTGATCAGTCTTTTGAAAATCCAGCTTCACCTGAGTATTACATCATTAATTAACCTTGTGTGTAAGTTAGTGCAGTACTGTATAAGTGCTAAGGTCCAGAACCAAATATTTGTTATGCAAATATTTCTGGTAGCACTTTCCACACATGTTGCTCTATAAAAAAAATTAATGTATAATTTTGAGTGGTTTTGGTTGTGCTGTGTTAAGAGAAGTTAGTGTCTGACATCACAAGTTTTTTGGGGCAAGACTATTTGCATTAAGGAAGCCCCACATTGCTATTTTTAAAAGTAATAAATAATGTTTTAAAAATAAATGTTGCCACATGAAATTTCTGTATTTTCTTGCAGTGTACTAAAGACAGCATTGTAAAGCTCAGAATATCTTGAGGCAACTGTATTAAAAGAACAAAATCCATGACCACAATGTAATTCATAATTGCTAGTGAAGGCATATGAAGACACATCATTTACAAACTGTAATGCTTTTGACAAATGAAACTTTGCCAGAACAGACTGCCATAGAGGAGAGAATACAGGTGAAATTTACAAACCACACATCTGTGAACTCAAGCTTCATTCATTAAAGTAATCTGAGGGGAAATTCCAGATTCTTCTGTAGTAATGATATATATGCACGCATCATGACAGTTACACACTTTTGATAACATGTAAAAGTGTTTTGTGGCAAAGTTAATGAAGGGTTTTAAAGCAAACTTCACAACTGTTCTTAATTTCATAACTGGGAAGACTAAGTAATAATATTTACAATACTCTGACAGCTAATTCAGACACACCACACTCATACTAGCATTCCTATAACTTGCTTAATACTCATGCTTGAGCTTGTAAGATCTTCCATATTTCACAGAGGCAGATGGTCACTTGAAAGCAATAGAAGCCATATCAAACACATATCAAAGCCAGTGGCATTGATATGATGGTCCAGGTCCAGATTCCATACAAGTTGAGCTGTGCTGGATGGGCATCTGCTCGTGATGTCTCAGAGGTGTTCATCGCCCACATAGCAAGATTGCACATCAACAAGAAGGTAACCTGAAAGTAAAGTTGAAATTAACTACATATACTGTGGGATTGTGACTGTAAGTAGAAAATTAAAATGTGATTGGAGAAGGATAAAAGTTTTTAATTTGTTTCAGGCAAGGGTTAGGAAATAGTGTGTGTGTGTGTGTGTGTGTGTGTGTGTGGGTGTGGGTGTGGGTGTGTGTGTGGGTGTGGGTGTGTGTGTG
>NC_087196.1:10493357-10510857 GCF_035594125.1 Scylla paramamosain | reverse complement strand
TAGCAGCATCAGAAGCAATGCATGCTCCTTTATAACCATCTACAAGATGTAAAGTTGGCATTTTGCAATTTCTTCCCAGTTCTAAGACTGGATGTGGTTGTAGAACAAATAAAGATGTCTTGAGAGTGACTGGATCATTAAAATCCCCCATAATTATGCAATTATTAATGCAGCAAATGTCCGCAATAAGGTCAAAGCTTTTTGTCCGTAGCGGGTGACTGGACTACAGGATGATAGACGAGACCTAATGTTATTTTACAAGATTTATTTTCTACCTGGATGAAAGTGAAGTCTATATTAGCAATGGTTGGGGTCGGGAGTAAATGAGCATGAACATTGGCTTCCCTATGTGAAGGTGTTAGTTTTCTTATTTATTGAGAGAGAGAGAGAGAGAGAGAGAGAGAGAGAGAGAGAGAGAGAGAGAGAGAGAGAGAGAGAGAGAGAGAGAGAGAGAGAGAGAGAGAGAGAGAGAGAGAGAGAGAGAGAGAGAGAGAGAGAGAAAGAATCAAGCCATTTGAAGTACATTTTTAGTCCCTTTATTTACACCATATTCTCTCTCTCTCTCTCTCTCTCTCTCTCTCTCTCTCTCTCTCTCTCTCTCTCTCTCTCTCTCTCTCTCTCTCTCTCAATAAATATGAAAACTAACACATTAACATAGGGAAGCTAATTTTAAAGACTCCTTAAATGAAACAGTAGTCTGACCCCCTCTGTTCTCTCTCTCTCTCTCTCTCTCTCAGGTGGAGTTGGCAAGGTACCATCTCTGTCCCCGCCATTGTCTCTCATGACTTCAAGACGCCTCACTGTAACCTAACTTAATCTCACCTCACCTAAACTAACCTAACCTCACCTAACGTAATCTAACCAAACCTCACCTAACCTAACCTAACCTAACCAAACCTAACCTAACCTAATCTAACCAAACCTTATCTCACCTAACCTAACCTAACCTCACCTAACCTAACCTAACCAAACCTAACCTAACCTAATCTAACCAAACCTTATCTCACCTAACCTAACCTAACCTCACCTAACCTAACCTAACCAAACCTCACCTAACCTCACCTCACCTAACCTCACCTCCTCTCATCTAACCTAATAATTCCTCACCTAATCTAACTTAACTTCTTCACTTATGCTAGTTTAACCTAATGCAACCTTTGCTAACTCAATTACCTTAACTAACCTAATTAATCTGCTATAACTTAACATGATCTAACCTAACCTATGTCATCCAAATCTTACTTTAATCTAATCTAATCTAACCTATGCAAGTTAATGTAAATTCATCTAATATAACCTAAACTATGCTAGTCTAACCTATCCTTAACTTACCTAACCTAACACACTATCTTAACCTAACCTCACCTTACTTAGCCTTACAATCTAATACACTTCAACTTACATAGCCTAACCTAACCTAACCTAACACACTATCTTAACCTAACCTAACCTAACCTTACTTAGCCTTACAATCTAATACACTTCAACTTACATAGCCTAACCTAACATCACCTATTCTTAACTAACCTCACCTAAACCTTACCAACACTAACTTAAAACCTACCTATGCTTACATCACTTCTATATCCTCATCCTCTTCCTCTTCCTCTTCCCTAACACAGTGACTGCGAAGCCGTCAAGAAAACACGTAATTTCTGAATACTATCTTTAAGAGGTCCACTCAGTCAGCCCTCTTCCTTCTCCTCCTCTTTCCTGACCCCCATCCTCCCTTCTTTACTCACGTGTCTCTCCCTCCCTACACACACACACACACACACACACACACACACACACACACACATACACACAGAGCGGGTCTCACAAGGGTAATACACACATACATACGGACACTGACCCACCACACCCACCCAGTCACCCACACCCACCCACATACATGTACACACGGACGCACACAGCCTGTCACCCTTACGTCAAACAGATTACACCCTTCTTCTCCCTGTCACTCATCCATCACACATCCCAGTCTCTCTCTCATCTTCTACTCTGTTAAATAACCAGTTAACGGTCCCAGCTTACTCCCAGTCCCCCTAGCCGGCCGGTTACTCTCTCATTAGGAGCATGACCCTAAAAAAATAAGTGACATGGGGCGGCGGTCAGAGAGAGGTAGCCTGGTCTGCCTACGGGAATCGAAAGCGTTTGTTTGGGTACGGTTTAAAGGGACGAAGGTTTAAAGGGACAGTCTCTGCGTGAGTGTGTTTGGTCAAATGCTGAATACTCACGCCTGGTTCGTCATATAGCCACAAGGACAGGCACAGATCACTCCTCCACGACACACACATAAACAAACACACAAAAACACTAACTAGTAACTGTACCTTTAGTTTCGTCTGCTGTCAAAATATTCCTCCATTACTAATGTAACCCACATTCCCTAGTGGTATACTTTCCTCGGAACACCCATATTTTTAAGAGCTTTTTATCCACCATATATGTCTCGGTTAACTCTGATCTTGGCTGGAAATTAAACTATATTGTATCAGTGTGGCCATCTTGAGGTCCCGGATGAAATGGCGAGCTGGGATTGGCTGTTCACGATCCGTTGTCATGGTGATGGTGGATGCCATTCACTTGACAGCTCATATTTTCTCGCTATTGAAAGGAGTTTATTAGAGCGTAACTGACGCGTGTAAAGCCATGATTCCGCACTATACTATTAAGATATTGTAGTTCTGAAGTGTTCCTAGGGTTAGTAGGCTTGGATAAGGAGTATAACACAATTTAGATGGTGTGAAGAGCGGATGTTTTCGCGCGAAATTCAAACAATTCCAGCCTCTAATATGATTACGTATTAGACTTAAGATATTGTAGTAAGAAAGTATCTGTGGGGTTAATAAGCTTGGGTAAAGAGTATAGGGGAATTTAAAGGACGTTTAAGAGACGGAGTGTGAGGAGAAGGTGTGTCAGCGCGATTCAAGTAATTCCAACCTGTCTGAGTTGATTCCACAGAAGACTCTTAAGATATTATATTGCTGAAGTGTTCCTAGGGTTATTAAGATTGGGTAAAAGGTATTAGGGAATTTAAAGAGTGGATAAGGGAGGGAGTGGAGCGATTTGATGTCATATAGACCAAAGCCAGGTTACAGAGGGGTTTTATCTTGTAAAGGGGGCGACTCTGTTTCCTTGACCGAGTGACGAGGGAGAAGAAAAAAAAATAAGAAGAGACATCATCCACTGAACCACAGGGAGAGGAGTGAAGGTCCTTTCTCACTGTTCCCTATATAAGACACCATACACTCTAGAACACCAGGACAGAAATCAAGAAACACGTGCTATTACAATATAGGTGAGGCTTAAGGACACGTTAGTAATTCAGCAGCAGACAATATTTCACAACTGCTCCACAAAACTTCTCGCAACGCAACCGGAATGTTTTAGAATGTTGTTCTTGTTCTGCTGTAGTTAAATGAATTACAGAATAAACAGGGAAGATAGATGTTTTCTTTTTTACCCAGAAACATAAAAACGTACATAATTTCTACTAGAACCTGATAAAAATTAAGAAAGATAAGACGCCAGATCGTTTGAGGATACGAGTTTCTCTTCTGTTATATAAAAATTACAGAATAAACAAGAATAGATGGATTTTTGTGCTAGTCATGAAAATGCCTTTGAAAACCTAAATAACAGACCAGAACATGATAAAAGTTCAGATAAGACGCGGGAAGATATGATAACACGGATTCCTGTAGTGTAATAAGTTGAATTACATAAGAAACACGTAGAGCTGGATTATTTTTTTCCTAGAGTCACGAAAATACCTCTGAAAACCTAAATAGATCTCTAGAAATTTATAAAAGTTAAGTAAGAAGCTGAACCATTTGGTAACACGAATTTCTGCTCTGTACTAAACTGCATTACAAAACAAAAACAGTAAAAGGGCTACTGTCAGTTGCCTCAGACACTCGAGTTTATGTGAGGAAAAGAAGATGAGGTTTAGAAGAGGAGAGGTGGTGTTGTACAGATTGAAAATTAGATCTTAGACCGCGAATGTTGCACAAGTTAATGAAGAAAAAGTTGAGGGGGTGTCAAGACACTTAGGGTCGTCGACAGAAAGGCAGACACACCTGGGGACATTTATGGTCCCCTCCCCAGATGTTGACAGGTGAAGAATGAATGGGTCTCTCTCTCTCTCTCTCTCTCTCTCTCTCTCTCTCTCTCTCTCTCTCTCTCTCTCTCTCTCTCTCTCTCTCTCTCTGTCTGTCTCTCTCTCTCTGTCTCTCTCTCTCTCTCTCTCTCTCTCTCTCTCTCTCTCTCTCTCTCTCTCTCTCTCTCTCTCTCTCTCTCTCTCTGTCTAGTCATAATTACATTTCCCACTATCTCAATATTCCTCCATAGTTTAAATCCCTCCATCTCTTTTTGTCACCCTGGACTTGTCTGTCAGTACCTCTATTTTACCTAATATATCTAATTGGTAGCCATAATTTCTTGGTGTGTAGGTTATATTAAGTTTTTATCTTCAGTATCTCTCCATGTATAATCTTTAGATATCGTTATCTCTAAGTATTGCTGTGAAATTCTATAGTTTTTCATAATCTTGTTTCTGGAAATATACATTTTGTCATATCTCGATTATCATAATGGATTGTTTTTCGTAATTGAATTTATAATATTTGTTCAATTAAGCTTATTTGTATATTTATTTATTTATTCGTTTATTTGTTTATTATATATTTCCCTGATATTTTTTTTTCTCTCTCGTCACAATAGATAGCATACGCGTGCAAAAATATATATTACTTTAATTTTTCATCTATATCCTCGCACCCTCTGTGAAAACCCTCTGTGGTATGCTCATAAACTTGTGACCTTCGTGGTATCTCGTGGGGTGACCTCTTTGATCCTCTTATATTACTGCTAGACCATTCTTTTCTCCTATTCAACATTTAAATTTCCAAAGACAAAATATGCTATTATCCAGGAAATAATGATGAAATAGAGATATCTTTAGTAAACAGCCAAAATAAGGAGTTTCAATTTATAGTAAAAAGTTTCAGATATCTTATAAGAGTGCTCTATAAATACTTGGATCCTCTTATACTGTGCATTCTGTCATCTATTGTTCTTGACGTCACATGGTTTTCTCAGCTCTAAGTGAATGTTTTCGTACCAGCATGTTTTCTTATTTCATCGTTCAATGTAAATGTTTTGGTATAAATAAATTAGTATATGATGTTTATTTTCTTGAGATTTTGATCTAGTTACATGCACAATAATGCAATAAACAAGATGTATTCGTTTGAGGCAGTAGACTTGATGTACCGCGGTGAGATATTACTTGTCTTTTATATAAACACACCAAACTGTGTTAAAATATTACAAAAATCAGCAAAATCCTTGTTTTTCGTTCAAAATTTAGGTTCAGAGGCCACTGATAGACAATGTAGCTTTGAATAGATATCTTAGGCAAACCTGTGTTTTTCTGTTGATTTATTCTATTTCTGTATTGCAAAACTTTTGCAAACATTGACTCCATTTATTTTGTATATTGGTAAACTAAACAAGATGCAAACGGTCCAAACCTAACGCAACACAGTGCATGCCTTGATATCGTCGCTAATACTACAACATTTACAATTTATAACCAGAAACAAGGTTTTCCACAGACTGGTAGATATAATTAGATACACATTTAATCGTTGCACAATACTTTGGCAACACAAAGATAGAAATGCTTTTATTGCTAAGGAATCTATACAAAAAGATATATTTCTCGTGATGTAATGCATTTAACGGTTTTACCCCCCAAATCACCTCCCCATCACCTCCCCGTTCTCTGACTCCTCCCCATCTCCTCATTTACCCACCTCCCCACCAAACCCAAGGGGACCCAACCCACCCCTTCCAGTTTTTAGGGGGGACTTCGCTTTGCGGAAATAAATTTTGCCAATATCTCTTCCGTGTGTCGAGGAACTTTGACAAAATCTGGATAAATATTTGGGCATTGATAATTTCTAAATATTTATTGTGTTTGAGCAGCGAAATGATCGTGAAATGAAGTGAAATATTACGCAAATCTCGTTCAGAATGGTGGAAATTGTCACATTCAGAGCATTTCGTGACTTTGCAGGGTAAATATGCAAGATACGCTGTGGATTAGTGATTGCTCATGGGTAATGCAATGGTGGCCACGTCTTGCCACCTGAACAACACCACTGCAGAAGAACTCAGAAGAACTGATTCGGAACCTCCTCGAAGCCGCCGCCTCCCGTGCGCTCCCCTTCAACGCGCCGCACCACCGTGGCGCCGCTGCCCTCCACACGCGGCCAGGAGGCCCCAGAGATGACCCACCTGATGCACCGCGCGCGCTCCCTCACGTCCGTGATGATGGTGGAGGACCCCGCGGCGCGCACCGTGACGTCTTGGGCTGCGGGAAGACCAGCTGAGAGACGCCGCGCTGTCCCGCCGCAGCCACACACTGCCGGTGCAGGTACACACACACACACACACACACACACAGCGGCCCATCCATGTGCCGGAGATGTGTTGCAGAGAACCAGTGCCCACACCCGCCCTGTGTTTCGTGTGCCGCATTCCTCTTCCTCCTCCTCCTCCTCCTCCTCCTCCTCCTCCTACTCCTCCTTAACTGAGTTTCGGGAGTGAAAGAAAACACGTCCTGTTGTGCCTGCATTTGTTTGCTGCGGAGGAACACACACACACACACACACACACACACACACACACACACACACACACACACACACATCCAGATCATAATTTCATCTTTGTTATTCCACTTTCATTAATTGTTCTTTTCTGTTCCATCTCCTCCTCCTCCTCCTCCTCCTCCTCCTCCTCCTCCTGCTAGAATTGCTCTAAAGTTTTTGAACTGGAAATTAATGCAAGGAAACTATGCCAACTCTCTCTCTCTCTCTCTCTCTCTCTCTCTCTCTCTCTCTCTCTCTCTCTCTCTCTAGGATGCCGAATAGAAGGACCTCTGACCTTTTCCTTCTCCATCCTCTTCCTCCTTCTCTTCTTCTTCTTCTTCTTCTTCTTCTTCTTCTTCTTCTTCTTCTTCTTCTTCTTCTTCCTCCTCCTCCACCTCCTCCTCCTCCTTGTAAATTTTCATCACAATACCGATGATTTTTCTTTTTTTGGTACTAAAAGGAGAGAGAGAGAGAGAGAGAGAGAGAGAGAGAGAGTGTGTGTGTGTGTGTGTGTGTGTGTGTGTGTGTGTGTGTGCGTGCGTGTGCGTGCGTGTGCGTGTGTGTGTGTGTGTACTACTACTACTACTACTACTACTACTACTACTACTACTACTACTACTACTACTACTTTTACTACCACCACCACCACCACCACCATCTCCACCACCAGCATCACCCCACTCACAAACAACAATAATAATTAAACTACCTTTTGTAATTAATAGTTTTACACCTTTAATAATTAGACCTGTATTCATATCCACACCTGTCTGTCTGTCACGCACGCACACACACACACACACACACACACACACACACACACACACACACACACACACACATTTAGAGGGAAATATTAAGGAATATATGACACTTATTTTATTTGCCTCTAAAATAATAATAATAATGATATTGACTGGAAAAGGTTTGTTTGTTTGTTTGTTTGTTTATTTGTTTTGTGAAGGTTAATGATGCGTGTGTGTGTGTGTGTGTGTTGTTGTTGTTGTTGTTGTTGTATTGCATGTTATTTGTATGTTTATATTATTAATATTAGTAGTATTCCTATTAATTATTGATATTATTACTTTTATTATTATTATTATTATTATTATTATTATTATTATTATTATTATTATTATTATTATTATAACTGCTGCTATTATTAAGAGACTACTATAATTTATAACTTGTACAATATTAAATGGATATAAATTCTCTCTCTCTCTCTCTCTCTCTCTCTCTCTCTCTCTCTCTCTCTCTCTCTCTCTCTCTCTCTCTCTCTCTCTCTCTCGTACAATTATACACCCTACTAGTTCCCTTCACCAATAACAATAATAACAATATGCTTCCCTCTCCCCTCTCCCCTCTCCCCTCTCCCCTCGACCTCCCCCTTAACCCATCATGACAGGTCTCTAATTTAATGTTTTTCCTTCTTCCCTTACAGTGACTCAGACTATTCCGTGGGCGGCCTCACTAGACAGGATGGATGGCCCGCCTCTCCCACGCCCATCCGCCCACTGCCCACCACGCCCACGGCCCACACTACTCCCTTCCACGCCGCCCTCAACACACCCAGCGGCTTGCACAACCTCATGGCAAGGTAGGAGCGCAAGGGACTAGGAAGGGGGGTGGTTCAGGGGAAATGTTGTGAAACTAAGGGAAAAAAAGAGGAATTTTTGGGGTAAAGTAGATGAGATGCTGTGAATTAGGGAAAAAAGAGAAAAAAAAGGGAAAAAAAGGAATATTCCGTTTTAGGGGTTAAGGGAGGAGAGATGCTGTCTTTGTATGGAAAAAAAAGACGGAAAGAAGGGGAGAATGAGGAGAATTTGTGGGGAAGGGGAAAAAATAGGGGAATTTTTTTTAGTGTTGAGGGGGGATGGAGGAAAGGGGAATTTCTTTATAGCTAAGGAAGAGGAAATGCTGTCTATGGTGGGGGAAGAGAGGGAATCGAGGGGAAATAATGATAATAATCTCGTTTTCTATGTATACTGATTCGTTTTCTTTAGTTAATTTCAAGGTATTACTATTGAAATTACATAAAGAGGACAGGAAAAGGAGGAGGAGGAGGAGGAAGAGGAATAGGAAGAACAAAATGAACAAGGTAGCAAGAGGAGGAGGAGGAGAAGAAGGAAGAGGAGGAGGAGGAGGAGGAGAAGGAGGAGGTGGAGGAGGAGGAGGAGGAGGAGGACTAGGAGGAGGAGGAGGAGGAGGAGGAGGAGGAGGAGGAGGAGGAGGAGGAGGAGGAGGAGGAGGAGGAACAGACCTAACGTGTAGAAGATAAGAGGCTTGGATAATGAAAAGTCTTCCTCCTCCTCCTCCTCCTCCTCCTCCTCCTCCTCCTCCATTAACCTAACCTAACCTAACCTAACTTAACCTAACCTAACCTAACCTTACACCCACAGGTTCGGAGGCCTCCAGAGAGCTGGCCAGAGTGAAGCTTGTGTTATAGAGGAACAGCTGCTGATCATCAAGCTTATTGAGTGACTGGAGGAAAGTGGAGGAGCCTGGAGGGAGTCGTGGAGGTACAGTACTTAGAGAAAATCCCTCCACCATGATGACTGGGTGTCTACTGTACAGTCCACCGACCAATGGTGAGAGAGAGAGAGAGAGAGAGAGAGAGAGAGAGAGAGAGAGAGAGAGAGAGAGAGAGAGAGAGAGAGAGTCTTGATAGATAATATTGAGCACAGTCTTCACCGCTGGGTCGACTGTGGGGGCTGCGTTATTCCGTTGGGGAAGTACTGGCCGGTTGGTGGCCGTGGCTGTTCACGCACTTGCTCTTGCTGTGGCTGGCATGCTGTTCTGTCCTCTCTTCTTCCAGGAATTGCTGTCTGAGGTGTGTGTGTGTGTGTGTGTGTGTGTGTGTGTGTGTGTGTGTGTAGAAGCCATCATCATCAACCACAGCAGGTAATAATGATGGTTCCTGCTTTCATTGTCATCGGGGCTAGCCAGACCAACCTGGGGCTGTACTCTGGGGTGACGCTGTATGCCTCAGGTGGGTCTGGAGGGGCTGGGATAGTTGGTAACAATTAAAAAGGACTAGTATACACACAAACCATTACAAACACTATGTAATGCTGGTATACACGCACAAACAGACAATTAAGACAGGTATACACTTAGAGACATATACAAACACTTGCTATTGGTTGTATATTCTTAGAAACACACACAGGCTTACTAAGTCTGGTATACACACACAAACTTGTATACAAACACTGGGATACACTTAGAGACGCATCCATACACTTGCTAAATCTGATATACACACATAAACTCATAAGAGATGCTGGTATATGCTCAGAAATCTATACACATTAAGTAAGATTAGTATACACAAACCTATACATATATTAGGAATTTATGTTCAATGATAGAGATGACTAGTACTCTCTCTCTCTCTCTCTCTCTCTCTCTCTCTCTCTCTCTCTCTCTCTCTCTCTCTCTCTCTGTCTCTGTCTCTGTCTCTCTGTCTCTGTCTCTCTGTCTCTGTCTCTGTCTCTCTGTCTTTCTGTCTCTGTCTCTCTGTCTCTGTCTCTGTCTCTGTCTGTCTCTGTCTCTCTGTCTCTGTCTCTGTCTCTCTGTCTCTCTGTCTTTCTGTCTCTGTCTCTCTGTCTCTGTCTCTGTCTCTCTGTCTCTGTCTCTCTCTCTCTCTCTCTCTCTCTCTCTCTCTCTCTCTCTCTCTCTCTCTCTCTCTCTCTCTCTCTCTCTCTCTCTCTCTCTCTCTCTCTCTCTCTCTCTCTCTCTCTCTCTCTCTCTCTCTCTCTCTCTCTCTCTCTCTCTCTCTCTCTCTCTCTGTCTCTCTGTCTCTGTCTCTGTCTCTCTGTCTCTGTCTCTCTGTCTTTCTGTCTCTCTGTCTTTCTGTCTCTGTCTCTCTGTCTCTGTCTCTGTCTCTCTGTCTCTGTCTCTCTCTCTCTCTCTCTCTCTCTCTCTCTCTCTCTCTCTGATGTAACTGATATAACAATATTACTAAACTTTGACAAATATTGCGTGATTAGTTGTGTTTATATTTTGTTTTTGTTTATATATATATATATATATATATATATATATATATATATATATATATATATATATATATATATATATATATATATATATATATATATATATATATATATATATATATATATATATATATATATATATATATATATAAAGAAAAACAAAATATAAACACAACTAATCACGCAATATTTGTCAAAGTTTAGTTATATCGTGCAAACGGACAATAAACTTGACATAATCAGTTTGGCCCCGCGGTCGCTGTTGCCTGGGTAACCTTTAGTAAACAAAGAGCGTCGGGGGGTGAGTGGTAGTGGCGTGTGGGAACTGTGGTGGTTTCTGTGGCGGCTCCCGATGGCTCGCAATGCCTACCACTCCGGGGTGCGTGTGGGGAACTGGTACGAGAACAGACTGATGGAAGAGGTGAGATGTGCTGTGTTTAGTAAGGGAATGATATACAGAGGTGTGTGTGTGTGGTCATTATTCTCTCTCTCTCTCTCTCTCTCTCTCTCTCTCTCTCTCTCTCTCTCTCTCTCTCTCTCTCTCTCTTTTAACCCATTCACTGCTGCTTCACACGTTCCTTAACCACGGAGTACTCTGAGACATTTTTATTCTATTGTATAACTCTTTCAATATCGTACTGCTTAGTCACTGGGAAACGTCTTTTTTCTTCGTTGCATGTTTTTTTGTAAGGATTGTGCAGTGCTTCTAGTGTCTCGACTCGATGCATGTCGCAGTGAAAGGGTTGAGCTCTGTATGTTATAATTTTATCGATTTGATTCATAATTTTTCATTTTTTTTTCTCCATTTAATTATTTTCTTGATTTATTTGTTTTATTCGTTTTTTTTTTGTTTTTTACTTAGTATTGGCACCTTATCATTATCAGTATCTTTTTATTTATTTACCAGTGTACTTACCTATTTAATTATTAGTTTATTCACGATTTCCTCACCTCATTATTTTCTTTTTATAACTTATCAGTAAATGTTAAAGTTTCCCATGAATTTTCTGTGAACCTTCCATTTTCCTTTCAACACGCGTCACTTATACAGGGAAACTTATCTAAAGTTTTGAGAGTGTGTTATTGGAAGCTTTTTGAATTGACAATAGAAGAAAGAGACAAAGGGAGGTTAGGTTTATTGCTGGAAAAACAAGAGAGAAGAAAAGGAGGAATATATGAATGACAAAAAAAAAGCAAAGAAAAGTGAGATATTGCAAAGATTTTTAGTCGATGGCGAATGAAAAACTAAGATAAATATTATGTCATTAATACCTTTTAGAAAACAAATGAAATAAGTAAAGAGAGAGAGAGAGAGAGAGAGAGAGAGAGAGAGAGAGAGAGAGAGAGAGAGAGAGAGAGAGTTTCTTAGCGACAAATGGACGTGAGGTGTAGCAACCTTTGAATGACACCGCGCGCGCGCGCGTGTGTGTGTGTGTGTGTGTGTGTGTGTGTGTGTGTGTGTGTGTGTGTGTCCTGCCCTTTGGCGCTGTGGGCATGACGCGGCGTGTGTGGGTATTTCTGGGCATTTTTTTTCTTTTTTGTAATGTGAATTTGGTTAAATATCCAGCCGTGTTTTATCTGTGTGTTTTGTTTTCTATGCGATCTTGTTTTCTTTGTGTTGCTTTTAAGTGTTTATCTCGTATGTTTTATTATGGTTTGTCTATCTATGCGTCTATCTAGAGCACTTATTTCCTTCTTCTTTTCTTTTTTTTCCTCCCTCTTCTTATTTCTCCTATTCCCGATTTGCTTCAGAGGATAAAAAAGCAAATAAGTTGTGTGTGTGTGTGTGTGTGTGTGTGTGTGTGTGTGTGTGTGTGTTTTCTTGACTTTTCTTTCTTTTGTCAGTTTCTAAGTTTCATTCATCTCACTCATTCTTTTTTTTCTTTTTTTTCTTTTACTTTCCTTTATTTTCTTACTCCTTGGTGTTCATTTTGTGTATTTACAGCCTTTCATTATTCCTTCTTACCTGTTTACTCGTTTCCTTGAAGCTTTCTCTCGTTTATCATAGTTTCTCTTTATTTCCCATTCTATTTTGCTTTATTCTCTTCATCCTCCACATTGCTTAACACTAAAATTAATGGAGAGTATAAGAAGAAGAAAATTAAACAAATTCACTTCGTTCATCATTTATTTATTCGTGTGGTTCGAGAGAGAGAGAGAGAGAGAGAGAGAGAGAGAGAGAGAGAGAGAGAGAGAGAGAGAGAGCAGATGGTAATTAACTCATATACTTCAATGTGCCAAGGTGTATTAAGTAATCTAAGTATACCTAAAGTGTGCAAGGAACCTCCCTCAATTATCTAAGGGAACTTTTTAAGTGCAGACCTAATAAGTGTAAAAATATAAATGCTTGTCCTAGTGAAGAGAGAGAGAGAGAGAGAGAGAGAGAGAGAGAGAGAGAGAGAGAGAGAGAGAGAGAGAGAGAGAGAGAGAGAGAGAGAGAGAGAGACGTTTATTCATAGTAAGTGTGTCCCTAAAATTATTCTACTCTTACTTAAAGTTTACCCTAAAAACTTGACTTCGATTTTGAAAGAACGTTTAAAAATGAGCATTGTAAAAATTAATTCGAGCATATGCTATTGGAATCGAACGAAATATAGTGAATTTAAAGAGCACAAGGTAGGATTTCATAATATTACGTTTCATTTATTCTCTTTTGCGGTTAATTAGCTCCGTAGCATCGCCTTACCTTGGCCTTCTATTCAGAGTTGCAATTAGAAGTCAGGTAATTATAAAAAACGTATCGAAATGTAAGGGAAACTTCGTCGAAACTATAACCTTTGTATTACCAACTGGAAGCGAGAGTAAACACACACACACACACACACACACACACACACACACACACACACACACACACACACACACACACACACACACACACACACACACACACACTAATAATTTCTCTCTCGTCTCTATAGGAATATTACACGTATATATATACAAATAAAAATCTCTTCTTTTTTCTTTTTTTCCTAAGTATGTACAAAAATATATGGACGGCCACGTGTAGTCCTGATGGCTTCCTGCAGCACCCCTAATGTTCTTAATGCTCTTATATAAAGCTATTGGACTTCCCACCAGCTTTAATACCTCTGTCTAGAGTTCCCTGGATAATGAATCGTCGTTTTATAAAGTCTCTTACCAAAATCCTTATTAAATTTAGCCAACAGTTCCTCCTCACTCAAGCGATCATAATTAGTTTGCTCCTTGACTGAATGAATCTTTTGGTAGTTTGGCCTGACCTGCGTTACCTGCGGTGCTTGTGTCACCTGTGCTACCTGCTTGCGTGGTGCTGGTGTGTAGATGTATACGTGTGGGTTAGTCTCTGTTACCTGTTCTCCGTCTGTTTTGCTGTCCCTCTTCCCTCCATATATATAGTTCCAGTACCTCCCTCTTCTGTATGTTGGTGTTCTTATGGGCGTGTATCTTTCTCCTCCTCCTTCTTCTCCTCTTCGTTTTCCTCCTCTTCGTCTTCGTCATCATCGTCTTCGTCTTCTTCTGATTCTTCCTCTGATGATGATGATGATGATGAGGAAGAAGAGGACGAGCTACTGTCTTCCTCTGAATCTTCCTCTTCTGAGTCTTCCTCTTCTTCGGAGTCTTCTTCTTCGTCTTCGTCTTCATCGTCGTCTTCCTCTTCTTCGTCCTCGTCTTCTTCATCTTCTTCCTCGTCTTCATCTTCCTCCTCCTCGTCTTCATCATCGTCCTCCTCCTCCTCCTCCTCACTGTCTTCCTCTTCATCCGAATCTTCCTCTTCCGAGTCTTCCTCACTGCTAGAGGAGGAAGAGGAGGAGCTGTCTTCCTCAGAATCTTCCTCTTCCTCACTGTCTTCCTCCTCTGAGTCATCTTCCTCCTCGTCATCATCGTCTTCTTCCTCCTCCTCGTCCTCATCTTCCTCTTCTTCATCTTCCTCCTCATCCTCCTCCTCCTCCTCCTCGTCTTCCTCCTCGTCTTCGTCTTCCTCCTCGTCCTCGTCTTCCTCCTCACTGTCTTCCTCTTCCTCTGAGTCTTCCTCTTCCGAGTCTTCTTCACTGCTAGAGGAGGAAGAGGAGGAGCTGTCTTCCTCAGAATCTTCTTCCTCACTGTCTTCCTCTTCTTCCTCTGAGTCTTCCTCCTCCTCCTCGTCTTCATCATCTTCCTCTTCCTCGTCTTCATCCTCTTCCTCCTCTTCCTCCTCCTCTTCATCTTCCTCCTCCTCTTCATCTTCCTCTTCTTCTTCTTCTTCCTCACCCTCTTCTTCCTCTTCTTCCTCCTCTTCACCCTCGCCTTCTTCCTCTTCTCCCTCTTCTCCCTCTTCTTCTTCACCCTCTTCTCCTCCCTCTTCTTCCTCTTCTCTTTCTCCTTCTCCTCCTCCTCCTTCCTCCCCTTCTTCCTCTTCACCTTCTTCCTCTGCCTCTCCCTCCTTTCCTCCTTCCTTTCCTTCTTCTCCTTCTTCCTCCTCTCCTTCTCCTCCCTCTTCTTCAGCCTCTTCTTCCTCTCCTTCCTCTTCCTCCCCCTCTTCACCCTCTCCTCCCTTCTCTCCTTCTTCCTCTTCTTCTCCCTCCTCTTCCTCTCCTTCACCCTCTTCTCCCTCCTCTCCTTCTTCCTCTTCACCTTCTTCTCCCTCTTCTTCTTCTTCTTCACCTTCTTCTTCCTCACCTTCCTTTTCTTCATCTTCCTCTTCTTCCTCTTCCTCTTCTTCTTCTTCCTCTTCTTCTTCCTCGTCCTCCTCCTCCTCATCTTCATCCTCCTCCTCTTCATCTTCGTCTTCTTCTTCTTCGTCTTCCTCCTCACTATCTTCGTCTTCCTCTTCAGAGTCTTCCTCTTCTTCGCTCTCTTCTTCACTGCTGCTGGAAGAGGAAGAAGAAGAGGAGGAGCTGTCTTCCTCAGAGTCTTCCTCCTCCTCACTGTCTTCCTCTTCTTCCGATTCTTCTTCTCCTCCTTCATCCTCGTCTTCTTCATCTTCGTCTTCCTCGTCCTCGTCCTCGTCCTCTTCTTCTTCTTCTTCTTCTTCTTCTTCTTCTTCTTCTTCTTCTTCTTCTTCTTCTTCTTCTTCTTCTTCTTCTTCTTCTTCTTCTTCCTCTTCGCCCTCTTCTCCTTCCTCTTCCTGTCCTTCTTCTTCTTCTCCCTCTTCCTGTTCCTCTCCTTCCTCTCCCTCTCCTTCTTCATCCTCTTCTTCCTCTCCCTCTCCCTCTTCTCCTTCACCTTCCTCTCCCTCTCCCTCTCTCTCTTCTCCTTCACCCTCACCCTCTTCTCCTTCCTCTCCCTCTCCCTCTCCCTCTTCTCCCTCTCCCTCCTCTTCCTCTCCTTCACCTTCTTCTCCTTCTCCTTTCTCTCCCTGTCCTTCTCCCTCTTCCTTCGTCTCCTGTCTTCCCGTCGCTGTGGGCGTCATGGAGGCTGTCTGCACTGGCGGCCTCTCTTGTGTTCTCACTTGACTCTCACTGCGCACTCTGCTCCCGGACCATGCTGGACGTCCCTCTGGCCTCGTCTTGGCTGCCCCTGGTGACTGGGCGCGACTTCGAGTGCTTGGCTTCTCCTGACGTGTTGTGGCTGTTGGTTTTTGGTCCTGGCGTTGGAGAGTTGAAGGTTTCTCTTCTTGGTCTCTCAAAGATGTTGGTTTATCCTGGTTCCTCGAGGTGGCTGTCGGTTTGCTGTCCTTCTCCCCCCTGTCTGCCCCACCGCCGCTGCTACCTGCGTGCCAGCCTCCCCGCGCTGCCTGCTCCTGTTCCGCTGCCTGCTGCGCGCCCTCTGCTGCCGCGTCTCCTCCAAGAGCTTCTTCTTCTCCTCGAAAATCCGGAAGAATGCCTCGCGCGCTTGCTTCACCTCGTCCGTTTCCTCAGGCAGGTTGTTGCTGATTACCTTGAACCCTTCGCTGCCTGACACGTAATGCACCTGCACATCCTTGCCCTCCGCGTCCACGTACGAGTACCTGCCCACGGTCTGCCCCTGGCCATTGGACGCCTGCAGGTGCGAGCCGCCGTCACTCCCGCCAGAGTACCCAAATGTGTACCGGCCATCTCCAGGGGTCTCGAAGAAGTTCACTGCCTCCTTCTGTGCGCTGCTGCCTCTGTACCGCTGTAACTTCGAATCCCAGACCTTGTTGAGTGAGGAGCGAGTATGCGAGGACAGCTGCTGTAGCCTGACGGTGCTGCGCGAGGGCAGGGGGACCGCAGGACCGCGTGCTGGCCTGGCCTCAGGGCTGTACACCAGGCACGCCCCGACTGCCACCACCACCACCACCTGGGAAAAAGTGCAGAGTCAGGGTGATGGCGATGGGCTAGGCTAGGTTAGGTTAGGTTAGGTTAGGTTAGGTTAGGTTTGGTTTGGTTACGATTTTTGTAGAGAGAAATATGTAGGTAAATAGTCTATGTTAGGTCGTTAGGTTAGGTTACGTTAGGTTAGTTAAGAGTCAAAGATGGGTTCACAGGGCCATAATTGAGTATGTTATTGGGTATGGAAATGAGAGAGAGAGAGAGAGAGAGAGAGAGAGAGAGAGAGAGAGAGAGAGAGAGAGAGAGAGAGAGAGAGAGAGAGAGAGACTTTAGTTTATGCTTAACATTACATTATTGTGTGTGTAAAAGGGACACTTTCAAACTTATGTGTTTATCTATACAAATCTATTTACATATTACATACATTCACATAATTCTCTCTCTCTCTCTCTCTCTCTCTCTCTCTCTCTCTCTCTCTCTCTCTCTCTCTCTCTCTCTCTCTCTCTGTATTCGTAATAACTTCTCACTCTTCTTGCGTCCTTCCCACGCTCCTCCTCCTCCTCCTCCTCCTCCTCCTCCTCCTCCTCCTCCTCCTCCTCCTCCTCCTCCATCTTCTCCATCAAATATGATTTAAACG
>NC_087196.1:10485857-10488357 GCF_035594125.1 Scylla paramamosain | reverse complement strand
AATAAAACTAACAAAAAAATATCTAAACTGAAACTTGTCAATTCATTCATGCAAACTCATTGATACTGGTGACCTCTGAAGAAATATTTAAAGTAATTAGTTAGCTGAGGAAAGAAAGTAAATCTGCTCATTACACTAAAATCTCAGTTTTCTGCTCATATTTTTGCACACGCTGCCCTTGAGGAGACCACAAAGGTTGGGTGGCCCTGGCTGTGTTATTTTGAAGGCTGGGGTGTGTGTGTGTGTGTGTGTGTGGGTGTGTGTGTGTGTAGGTGTGTTGGTGTGTTTAATACCAGGAAATGTTGTAATCTTTAATTTATCAACAACATTAACAACAACAACAACAACAACATTGCTATCAAAACCACTTTCTTTCGTAATCTTAAGAACACTAATCACTACACTCACCACTATCACTACTACCACTATCACTATTATCACCGCCTCCACCACCACCACCACCACCACCACCACCACCACCACCACCACCATCACTATCACCACGTGAACAGCAGTGACATTAATACCTAACTACCTGCGTATTATGACAACTATAGCAAAAACTACTACTACTACTACTACTACTACTACTACTACTACTACTACTACTACTACTACTACTACTACTACTACTAGTCTCTCTCTCTCTCTCTCTCTCTCTCTCTCTCTCTCTCTCTCTCTCTCTCTCTCTCTCTCTCTCTCTCTCTCTCTCTCTCTCTCTACGGATCAACGCATTTCTCATTTTTTTGTTTCTTTTCTTTTTCTCCCCAGCGCTTTCTTTTCACGCCTAAGTTGATCTTTTGTGCAAATAAAAAAAAAGTACATAAAATAGTGTCTTTGTATCAGAACATCCTTAAGCATTTTTCCTTTTTCTTTTGAATATTGTCTGTTATTTTTCACTTTCCTCAGTAAAATAGTAGTGAGAAATTTATGTGAGTTTAGATAAGGAAGTGATAAATAGTAAATGGTAGTAGTAGTAGTAGTAGTAGTAGTAGTAGTAGTAGACGATTATACAAAATAGATAAAGTGTTGGCTAGAGAGAGAGAGAGAGAGAGAGAGAGAGAGAGAGAGAGAGAGAGAGAGAGAGAGAGAGAGAGAGAGAGAGAGAGAGAGAGAGAGAGTTTAGTAGTAGTAGTAGTAGTAACAGCAGCAGCAGTAGTGATAGTAGCGGTAATACTGTTAGTAGTAGTAGCAGTTGTAGTAGTAGTGGTAGTAGTAGTAGTAGTAGTGACAGTAATAGTTGTAGTGACATTTAATCAAAATAATAACAGCATTAACTTCAGTACTAGCGATAAAAAAAAAAAAAAGTCAATAGAAGCATTTCAATTACAATACATTTAAATATCAATATATTTACAAACACACGAAAAAAAAAAACACGAAATGAAACGTAACTTTGTATTTCTTCTACGAATCTTCTTTTTTACTTTCCTTGGTCACCTGTCCGAATACCTCATTAGTGTACCTGGCAGTGATTAATTTAGCACTGACAGGTGATTCAAGATGCTGCTATGTGTGTGTGTGTGTGTGTGTGTGTGTGTGTGTGTGTGTGTGTGTGTGTGTGTGTGTGTGTGTGTCCTTAGGTATTGGTGGTCTGTGTGTATGTATATATATATGTACGAGTATGTATGTATGTATGTATGTATGTATATGTATAAATATCTATCATTCATTCATTCATTCATCTATCAATTTATTTTATATTTTATGAATCCTTTTTTTATGTTCGTTAAGTAAGAAAAGAGGGAAAAAAATAAAATATTTATTGAAAAAAATATTGAACTTTGTCTTCCCTGCAGAGAGAGAGAGAGAGAGAGAGAGAGAGAGAGAGAGAGAGAGAGAGAGAGAGAGAGAGAGAGAGAGAGAGAGAGAGAGAGAGAGAGAGAGAGAACCCCATATTGTAAATGCAGAAAGAAAAGAATAAAAACAAGAAGAATAAGCAAAAGAGAGAACTGATCTCGTAATAGTGTTTCCGGAACGAGAGAGAGAGAGAGAGAGAGAGAGAGAGAGAGAGAGAGAGAGAGAGAGAGAGAGAGAGAGAGGTGGTGTGAGAAGCAGGGGAGGGGCTGGAGAGGTGTGTGTGGGGGGAGGGGAGGGTGGAGTGTTATTGCATCACTCATTACACATCTGTTTGTTATTGTTTTCACGCAGTTTGTTATTTTTCTTTTCATTTCTTTCTTCACTCGCGTTGCAAACCTCACAGTAATTTTCAAGGTTTCGCTGCTCCATTTTTTTTTGTTTTTTTTTCCCTTTTAGCGGTTGTTCCCCGTCCTCCGATTTCGTGCAGATGGGAAGAGACAACAGAAAATCTCAGTTACTTCAGGTCCGGATCCGGGTATGGTTCACATAGGCATCCGTAGTTGTGAGTCCGGATGTTGACTGGAACGTTCTTGTATCCGTGGTTTTTTGGCGTTGTCCGATTCACTTTGACGCATTTCTACGGTAAGTCTGGAATTACTGATCGCTTTTACTCATAACGTCCCTAGTTGTACGTCCAGAC
>NC_087196.1:10475857-10480857 GCF_035594125.1 Scylla paramamosain | reverse complement strand
AGTGTACAGCGATGGTTTGGCCAGGAGCATAAAAATGGCGATTTCATTCTCAGAAACACCCCCTGTAGGTAGCTTGTGACGGTACATCTTTCTTATTTTATGGCATTTGTTCGTGAGATGCACCATTTTGCCGTAGTTTGCATATTTCGGTTTATCTGCACGTGAGCGAAGGTTTCTGCCTCGCAACTCGCGCAACTATCGCCTCATCGCTGCTGATCGACCTCGAGCGCGCAAAATGTGCGAATTATATACCATAACTCACTTCATATACGGGATAGCCAGTTTTGGTTGACCCCATCAGACTCAGCAGTGACTGTAAAATCACGATATGTCGTAAGAACTTGGCATAAAAAAAAAAAAAAGTATTATGACTAGTCGAACTGTGATGTTAAAAATATTTAAAACATGTTTTACTTAACCTCGCCATTTCCAACAGTGAATCATTGAATGCTGAAATATATTATTACATCAAGTAGGAAAAACTCTCTTGAGCACGATAGTGTGATCAGAATGCAGATAAAGCTCCAGATATTGAAAACACTGAGTCATTTATAGCAGCATGTCTCGCCGCAACCATCACGGCGGCGCGACACTTGGCGTGGCGTGTGCAGGCGGGCTCCGTATGACCAGAAGTCTGCGACGCGTCTAAAGATTAGAACCCCCTGGCGCTGGGGAAGGTCCTTTAAATTGGTCTGCAGCTTAAAGCACCTGTTACCTGGTTGATTCATCGGGCGAGTGTCTTTGTTTGCTTGCTTGTTTTGCTTGTTTTGTTTGCGTCACTGTTTTAACCTCTAAGTCATGCGCCTGTTTGTGCCTCGTCATCCTGCCTTCTTTGTCACTAGTTTTGTTTGTTTTTTACAGTGACATTTTCATTAGGAGGATTTAACAAGCAAGATATTTCTTTGTCAAAAATTTTTCTTAATTAATTCACTCATCAATCACTTTGGTTATTCGCGTTTTTTTTTTTATTTTGTGTTTTAATTAATTACATTGTCTAATTTTCGATCTATCTATCTATTTCCACACAGGATCTCAATGAGCGTCAGCACCAGGAAGGTTAGTAGATTAGGTTTGGTAAGGTTAGCTTAGGTTAGGTTTAGTTACGTAGGTTAGATTAGGTTAGGTAAGGTTAGGTTAGGTTAGATTAGGTATCAGGAAAAGGTCCATCGGGGAGCGATAAGCCAACATACTGTGACCTTTGCTGCTATGATGCTAAGGTCGTCAGGGAGGGAAGAGGGAGCGGGAGGGGGTAGCTGAGCTCTGGGAATACCATCTGGTGCATTTTTTTTTTTTTTTTTTTTCTCTAACAAGGACATGATGCTTTGGTATATACGTGTTGGTTACCGCCCACCACCACCACCATCACCACCACCACCACCACCACCACCACCACTACCAACAACAACACCAACAGCATTTTTTGTATGCAAGAGGGCCACTAGCTAGGGACACCAAAAAGGAAGAGAAAAAAAAAGTTTAAATTGGAGGATAAATGTCTTGAAACTACTACTACTACTACTACTACTACTACTACTACTACTACTACTACTACTAAAAACAGACAGACAAACAGGGACAGACAGAGACAAACAGGAAGGCAAACAGGGAAACAGAGTAAAATAAGTAATGATAAATGAATGAATAAATAAATAAATAAACAACACACACACACACACACACACACACACACACACACACACACACACACACACACACACACACACTATAAGCAAGACAGTAGGCAAGCAGGCACATCCATACACATGTCAATATTACCTTAGTCTAAATTACGCCTCTTTTTCCCTTCCTCTCTAAGACCACACCTCTGCTTGGCTAAATAGAGGGTGCCAAGGATGTGCGGGTGAAATGGTCCTCTCATGCTTCTGTTTGTTAAGGGGAGGCGGTACCCAGAGAGAGAGAGAGAGAGAGAGAGAGAGAGAGAGAGAGAGAGAGAGAGAGAGAGAGAGCTGGAGAGAATCATGCGCTGTAGTAAGAATTTTTATATAACAGTAAAGCAGTATATATTTTCTTTTGCTTCAGATGTAAATAAATAAATAAATAAATAAATAAATAGAAAAGGAATGGTTAAGAGGGAGATGGGGAGATAGAGGAAGAAGAGGAGGGTATGTGAGTGAAGAAGAGTGATAGAAAGTGAAGCGCGTTCGAATCCCGTCTTGTTCTTTGTGGTCTTAGTGTTTCTATATGTTAGTCTTTCATCAACAGGAGGAGGAGGAAGAGGAGGAGGAGGAGGAGGAGGAAGAGGAGGAGGAGGAGGAAGATAGCGATGATAAAGATGATTTTTATTGTTATTATTGGTGTTCCTTTTCATTATCATTATTATCATCATCATCATCATCATCATCATTAAATCTTCATCTTTACTGGTATTTTCGAGAGAGAGAGAGAGAGAGAGAGAGAGAGAGAGAGAGAGAGAGAGAGAGAGAGAGAGAGAGAGAGAGAGAGACAGTGAAGGGCGAGAGAGTTTACTGAGCTAACTTACTCCACCCTCACACAGCTGGAGAGAGGGAGAGAGGGAGAGAGGGAGGGATGGAGGAAGAGAGGGAGGGAGGGAAGGGTGAGGAAGACAGGAAGGTGAGACAGTTTTCAAAGATGTGGGGATAAAACTTTCACTTCCTTTGTATCTCTGTTTGTCCCTAGTTTTTATTGCAATTCATGCTTTCGTAAGGACAGAGAGGGAGGAGGGGCAGGAGGAGGAGGAGGAGGAGGAGGAAGGAAGAGAATAGAGTGTGAACAGTGAATAAAGATGAAGGGAAAGAAAGGAATAAGAAAAAAAATATATGATGGCTAAGTTTCTCCTTAAATCTTGCCTTCCATACTGCATTGCCTTTAATTCTTATTCTTTTGACTGTTACGTTCCAAAAATACCCTTAAACCCTTTCACTGGTAATATATTTGAATTAAACCTCTTTTTATTTTTGTATTTTCTACTTATATTTTCTTACCTCAAATTCTGATTATTTTTTACTTCTCTACTGCAAAAGTAACTGCAGAATCCATTCACAGGTAATGTTTTTTTTTTAATTAAACTTTTTTTTTACTTTTTTACTTTTTTTTTTTTTTTATCGGTCACACTCACCTGTCTTAATTAAATCCCTTTCTATTTTTACCCTTTCTTTCATCTATACTTCATCATCTCAGCTCTTTATTCTTTTTTAACTTATTCTCCTCCAAAACCCTTTAGTGGGAATTATTCACTTTTTTTTTTCCTTTTTTTACAACTCCCTCCTCACCTGTCCAATTGTAAACCAACACGTCCCTTTTAAATATTTCTTATGCCACAGATACCCCACAACACTCCGCCAGGTAACTTTTTTATTCAGTCAGCCCCCTTCACCTTTACCTGCACCTGGCGCGCTCACCTGAGTGGCCCATAGATATTTTGCCCGTAAGGATAATCTGCATATATTTTCATTTTTTTTCACCAGTGTTACCAGTTGAGGAAAAAAGGTGATTAAATTGCAGGTAAGGTTGGTGTCAGGTGATTATATAAATTGCATAGTCGTGGTGGTGGTGGTAATAGTAGTATTAGTAGTAGTAGTAGTAATAGTAGTAGTAGCAACAGTAGAAGTAGCAGCACTAACAAAAATATTAGTAATAGCAGAATTAACAGCAAAAAACAATTAGTAATAGCAGTACTTAATTTACCACCACCACCACCACCACCACCACCACCACCACCACCACCACAACAACAACACAAGATAAACACTAAACAGGAAATGCACCTCTGTAACACCCCTTCCTTCTTTACCTTTGAATCTAATCACTCCATCTAAACTAAACTAGACTCGTTAAAAAATGCACCGTTTTTATCACAGACGAACAAAAAAAAACAAGTGGTCAGGGGGAAGGGACTGTCAGCGGTCACTTTAGTATTGTACCGACACCTTTAAAGGGAGGCGCCGTGTCCCCTACACTCTTAGATCCCATTATAAAAAGGCCCTTTAGGAATCACTTCAGGTTCCGTTACTGGGAAGGAAATGTTTACCTTTTATTGTTGATGTTTTTTTAAAGGGGGTGGTGGAAAGAGAGGGTCCTTGCGTGTATGGGTAGAGAGAGAGAGAGAGAGAGAGAGAGAGAGAGAGAGAGAGAGAGAGAGAGAGAGAGAGAGAGAGAGAGACGACTGCTACTAGAGAAACGATTACTACTGCTACTACTACTACTTCTCTCTCTCTCTCTCTCTCTCTCTCTCTCTCTCTCTCTCTCTCTCTCTCTCTCTCTCTCTCTCTCTCCCCATACACACAAGGACCCTCTCTTTCCACCTCCCTTTATTCTCCTGTTTCCTTTACTTATTCAATATTTATTCAGTTATTTTTCTTTCCTCTTTTTATCCTTCTTTGTGTCTCCCTTTTTAAATGATTTCCTTGAGATGAGAGTGGTTGGACTTTTTTTTCTTATTTTTTTGTAAGTGTTTGTTATCAATCCAGTTTTTTCAATGCACCTTTTCCCGTGGTCAAGAACGCGGCGCGGACACGAGGGAGGAAAAAAATGATAGTTACCAATAGCTGAGTCGCATTCTTACATAATTACTGCACACATACACACACACACACACACACATCTAACTTAAAAACAAATAAAACAAACACAATATTATCTAACCATTAATCTCACAAACCTGCTTTCATTCACTTTTCCTTTCTCTTGCACTCTCACTCTCACACCCCCCCCCTCTCTCTCTCTCTCTCTTTCTCTCTCACGCACACCCTTAGTGCCCAGTTCACCTCTACACTTTGAGAAGACAATGAGGCTCCGATATATATTTATCTCCAGACAAACACGTGATTATGGTATTCTCAGACTGCCTCGCCTCAACTATTACTGAGAGTGGGATAAGCAACTGGCGTGACTTTTTTTGGCTCCCTCGTTCAAGATAAATAAAAGTTAAATAAATTCATATTCTCAGAACACTCGTGAATGGCCTTGGTGTGATAAACTTCTAGATGGTTTAAAATTTTTTTATTGTCTAGTATATAATA
>NC_087196.1:10440857-10470857 GCF_035594125.1 Scylla paramamosain | reverse complement strand
CAGTAACATTATTGTTCTATTTTTTTTGTCTTACTTCATTTCTTTCAGTGTCTTTTTTTTTTGTGTGTTTTGTTTTCCTTGTTTAGTTCATAGACTTTATTCTTTTTTAATATTTTTTTTTATCTATTGTCATTTTTCCTTTGTTTCGTATCCTGTTTATGTGTGTGTGTGTGTGTGTGTGTGTGTGTGTGTGTGTGTGTGTGTGTGTGTGTGTGTGTGTGTGTATACTAAACATTGCCAATTACGTACATATAGGCGTGTGTGTTTTTGTGTGTCTATGATAACCGTGTACGTAAATAGGCTGGGTGTGGCAGGAGCATTTGATGGGGAGGGGGAAGGGGGCAGGTGGGGGGGAGGGGTGAATAGGATGGGGAGACGAGTTCAGGGGGCATTTGAGGGGGGACAAGGAAAGGGGGGATATGAGGGAGATTTGAGAGAGAGTAGATGTGGGGTGATGAGGACGGTGTTGGGGGGACATTTGAAGTGGGGGGGTGAAAGGGAGGGTAGATGTGAGGTGGGCTTGTTGAAAGAGGGAGAGGACTTGGAGGGGAGGGGGCAGGTATGATGGGGGGTATTTGAAGAGGGGAGGGTGAGAGAAGAGGTAGATATTAATAAAATTAGATAATAACTAGGTTTACTATCATTACTACTACTACTACTACTACTACTACTACTACTACTACTACTACTACTACTACTACTACTACTACTACAAGAACAAAAACAGCTACTACTTTTACCACCACCATCACCACCACCACCACCACCACCACCATCCCTTCCTTCAGTAAAAATAACATAATATTGTACATTTGACTTTTATAACGCCGAATCTATTGTGTTGTGAACTGAACGTATCCGAACTGAACTCCTCTTTGATTTAGTGCTTTGTTTGTAGCGGGATATCCGAGTACATTTATCATATTACAGTTTTTGTTCAAGGGGAAGAGGAGGAGGAGGAGGAAGAGGAGGAGGAGGAGGAGGAGGAGGAGGAGACAGGGAGCGTGAGAACACAATATACTGGATGTGATATTAACGGGAGCGTGTGTGTGTGTGTGTGTGTGTGTGTGTGTGTGTGTGTGTGTGTGTGTGTGTGTGTGTGTGTACTGTAGTGTTGTGTGGTGGTGGCGATGTTGTTGTTGTTGTTGTTGTTGTTGTTGCTGCTGCTGGTTATGTATACTGTACAATGTTGATCTATGTAATCGTTTATTCATTTATTCATATGTTTATCTATCTATTTATCTATCTATCTATCTATCTATCTATCTATCTATCTATCTATCTATCTATCTATCTATTCCTCACTATGTCCACCTATCTATATTTATATGCATGTATATTAATAGCACACACACACACACACACACACACACACACACACACACACACACACACACACACACACACACACACACACACACACACTGCCTCGGCCTTCACCTGAGCCAGACACTCCCTCAGGCCACTGGCACCACCACCACCACTACCAGCATCACCACCACCACCATCACCACCACCAGTAACGATAAAATGCTCATATTTCCTGCACGTGTACATCAAAACAATGCTCCCAGTGACGCTCTCATCTTGATAAGGCTTGCTCGACTCTCTCTCTCTCCTCTCTCTCTCTCTCTCTCTCTCTCTCTCTCTCTCTCTCTCTCTCTCTCTCTCTCGTTCGTTTTAGAGAAAGAGAAAGGAGAAACTGATTTGAAAGTTATATATGTACAAAAAAACTCTTTTCATTATTAAATGTAACACGAGAATGGGAAAATATCACATTTTTCCCTTCCTGTTTCTCTCCTTTCCTCCATCCCTCCCTTCATCCTCCCTCCCTCCCTCCTTCCTTTCCTTCCTCCATGTCTCCGTAATCCTCTTTCCTCGATCCCCCTAACGTCTATAGCCACGCCCTTTCCTCCCTCCTCTCTCCTCTCCCTGCCTCTCCCTCTCTCCCAGCCTTCCCGGAGTCACCTCTTACCCTATGACCTTTCTATGACCTTCCGTCGTGACCCCAGTCCAGCGGTGACCTCGTAGTGCGTTCCTATCGCCTCCATCTGTTTTGCCTCTTGTCTGGTTACCTGAGTATTGACGTAGAGCTAATATCTGCATGGGGCGTGGCTGTTATTTCTATATCTTCCGTGTTATCAAGTGTTCTAATGTCTTGTACGATTTTCAAGAGGTCTGGTGAGTGATATTGGGGTTTTAAAGAAGTTTGCTTGGTTTTAGTGAGTGTTTATTAAGTTCTATGGGTTTTTTAGTGTTTTTTTTCATGATTCTGGTGGTATTTAAAGTGTTTCGGGGTTTTCAAAGGGGTTTTAATGGTTCTAGTGGTGGTTTACAAGATTAAATGGCGTTTTTTATGGTTCTAGTGGAAGTTATTGGGATTTTCATGTATCCAGTGTCCCTGTATTCCAGTTTCCCAGTGTCCAAGTGTCCCAGTATTCTAGTTTTATACTGTTTTACTCTCCCAATATCCCAGTTTTCAAATATCCCAGTATTTTATTATCTCAGTGCTCGTATCCCTGCTTCTCAGTTTCCCCAGTCCCACAGTCCCTCAGTATCCCAGTCTCCCAGTCTCCCAGTCCCCAGTATGCCAGTCCCCCAGTATGCCAGTCCCCCAGTCTCCCAGTCCCCCAGTCCCCCAGTGGTCCAGGTGGATGTGCCCCGTCATGGTACGCTGCCCTCAAGGTCGTACTGAGCTGCCCCGCCCCTGGACATGGCGGGGCGCTGGCCGCTTTGCTGGGTACTGGTGGACTGGTGGAGCAGGAAACGCGGCGGGGGGTGGAGGGGGCACGTGAGGAAGGAGGAGAAGGGGTAGGGGGAGGGACACGTGGGCGCTGAAGTTTGTGCGTATGGAATGTGTCGCGGTGGTGGTGGTGGTGGTGGTGGTGGTGGTGAAGGACGATGGTGAAAAGGTGGCCAGGCGTCAGTGATCCTTATCCTGTTAGTTAATATCAGTGTGATGTAACACTCACAGCATCAGTGGCACGGTAGCGTATCTTTACAAGCACTGACAGGGAAGGGAAAGAAATTAAAAGAACCATTTTCCAGCGTGCAGCTATTACAAGCACGGCACAAAATCTTAAACACATAGAAAGTAGAAAATGAAATTAAAAGAATGGCTTTTCTGTGTCTAGGTAGCTTAACCCTTTCACGCGATACGGAAGAATTATCAACACCATAAGCATCTACAAGAATGAAGAGAATTAAATAGAAAAGATTTTGCAATTTCTACCTGATTTAAAGACTGGAGGTGGCTGTAGAAGAAGTGAAGATATCTGAGAGTGACTGTTAGTTAAGGAAATATGCACCAAATACCAGTCAAAGGGTTAAGCGCGACATGAAATCTTTACAAGCACGTACAGGAAAGAAAACTGACTGAAATAATAGATTAGTTGTTGAGGTAGTCAGGTGCTTGATGCCTTGTCTCTACTAACTTAAACAGCCCTTAGTGGAAGTTGCCGAGATTTTCAAGAGTGCCTGACCGTGGTGATCGCTTAGTGATGACTCTGCATCATGAACACCAAAAACACTCCAGAGAACCCTAGTGACCATGCATGCGGCCTTTGAAGACAGTCCTGGTGAGAGTACAAAGTGTTTCACAAGCTGGAATAGAAGTTATTTCATGATTCTATTGATAGTCTGGCGAGGAATCAAGCAATAGAGAAAATACCCACGAGGATCTAAGTAATCACACCTCTTCCATTTGAAATTAATTATAAACGTTTGTCATGTATCTGCCACTTCTGATATGCCGTTCAAGAGTGTCTTTATGATTTTATTAACTATTTAATTATAACTCCGCTCCATCAGTTTCAAAGAACACCCATTAGAACCAGACAAATGAAACCTGTGGCCTTTGAGAACAGTCCAACGACAGAAAAAAACAAAACATTCCACAGACGAACAAGACAGACAGATGAGTGAACGAGATATAGACGCCAGGAAACGCAGGTAGACGAGGCAATGAACAGGTAAATAAGGCAAGGCAATCAAGGTGCACCCCGCGTGTGTGACCGCCGGGGAAGCAGAGGGCAAGGTCGAGTGCAAGACAGGGGCAGTTGAGGCAGGGACGAGGGTATGAAAGGGGCACTGGCTTGGGTACGAAGGTTGGGTATGGAAGGGCGTGGCGCGAAAAACCTAGACAAACAAAATATATCACTTACTTGAGATCTGAGGGACGTGAGCCTCCCGCCGCGACCTTTACGTAACTGAAGGGCGTCTCCCTCCTGACGAGACGGCCAGAGAGAGAAAGAGAGAGAGAGAGAGAGAGAGAGAGAGAGAGAGGAGAGAGAGAGAGAGAGAGAGAGAGAGAGAGGTGGTGGGGGTATTCAGACAGACAGACAGACAGAAAGGTAGAGAAATAGACATTCAGACAAAAACACGGCTAGACAAACACAGAAAGATAGACAGACAGACAGACAGACAGACGGAGAGATGGAAAGATAAACAAGTAAACGAGAAAACAGACAAAAATAAGAATATACAACTATACAAACAACACAACGAAGAAGAAGAAGTGACAAACAAAACAAAACAAACAAACAAACTAACGCAAGGACTCTCACTTCCTCCTCCTCTCACTCACCGGAAGTCATCTGATTACAGGTGCAGAGAGAGAGAGAGAGAGAGAGAGAGAGAGAGAGAGAGAGAGAGAGAGAGAGAGAGAGAGAGAGAACAAACAGAACACACACGAACACGAGAGTAATTACAAACACACACATAAACAAGCATAATCTCTCTCTCTCTCTCTCTCTCTCTCTCTCTCTCTCTCTCTCTCTCTCTCTCTCTCTCTCTCTCTTTCTCTCTCCCAAACAAGCTAGGCGAGGCTCAGATTCAACAACACCCAAAAATAAACAAATAAAAAGATATCAATAAATGTTTCCCCCTTCACCTACCTAGTCTTATTAAAGGGCAAATAAAAGAAATACCCCAAGGCCTCAAAGATCAAGATTTTAACCTCACCCTTACCCTCTCCATTTCTCTTCCGTTAGGGCTCAACGAAATGACCCTTTTTGCGGCCTTTTTCCCCTGTAATAGGCCGTTTTTAGGGGGACTCTGTTAATCTCAAGGGAAGTCTGAAATTACCCCCTATTACCTCGTCAGTCACACGCGCCGATTGGTTGGTTCAAATGGCAGTGGTGGACAATTATAATCAGCATCCCGCGGCGCGAAGGTTGCGTCACGCCCCACTAGGAGACTCGCGGCCCCTCTGTCTTGCCTCTGTTGTCTGCAGGGTTACGTTTTGACTGATGTGAGGGAAAGTTACGCGGTTCTCTCTCATGTCTTGAATGTTCTTTTCTCTCGTACTTTTCATTCCCGGAGTGAAATATTTCCTCTTATTTTCATACTTCTCTTCCTTAAAACAATGCATTTCCTCTTTTCTTCTCTTATTTCTCATGCCTAAATCATAAATATTCCCTTTCTCTTACGTTATCTAAGTTCAGGCCAAGTATAGATGCGTGCGTTGGGTGATACATCTTTATGAATCTATTAGTAAACGTTTCCTTCCATTAAACCACGGAAATTGACGAAATCCTGTAAAAGAATAAAGAAAAAATCATAAATATTCTTTTCTTCTTACATTTCCTATCCCAGAGTCATAAATATCTCATTTTTCTTGCATTATCAATCCCTTAAATTCAAATGCGTGCAATAGGTGATACATCTTTGGGAATCCAGACACGGCATCCAATAGCGTGTGTGCTCACCAGTGGCCCGCCGCCTCTTGCCCTATCAGGATGTACCACGCCGCTCCCCCTCCCACACCACCTTTGCCTGGCCTTGGTGTGACTGGTGAGGGGCGTGGCTCTTCTGTGCATATGTTAAGCAGCTGGCGTGGGCGTGTTCGGCGTGGGTTTAGGTGCTGATAAGGTGTGGGTGGGTGTGGTGATAAGGGAGAGAGAGAGCGAGAAAGATAGATAGATAGAGAGAGAGAGAGAGAGAGAGAGAGAGAGAGAGAGAGAGAGAGAGAGAGAGAGAGAGAGCCAGCCAACCAGACAGACAGACAGACACGAGTTTAGGAGGAAAAGGAAGACAGGAAGTGAGGTAACAGTGACTAGGTGAGGTAACAGTGACTAGGAGAGTGAGTCAGTGAGGTGAGTAATTCAATGAGTGGGCAAGTGAGAGTGAGAGTGAGAGTGAGTGAGCGAGTGAGCGAGAAAATAATTGTTTATCATTCATAACCTGTTTTCTTTTTGCTGAAACCACATTTTTTTAGTAAATACCAAAAGAAAGTCATAAATAAATAGATAACCTTTACCTCTTATTATTATTATTATTATTGTTATTTTCATTATTGTTTTTTTATTGCTATTATCATTACTACTACTACTACTACCACTACTACTACTACTGCTACTACTATCATTATTATCCACATTATCATCATTATCATCTCATTATTATTATTTTCTGTAACATTTTTCTTTCTCTCCTAATTACATTCTCAGTTCATTGTGTTTTTTTTTTTTTGTTTTTCATTTCCTTATCAATTAATTTTCGCATTTTTCTCACTTTTAGTAATGAATCCTCTCCATTTCTCAATTTCCGTTTCCTTTCTTTCTTTCTTCGTTGTAACTTTCATTGTTTTCCTCGTAATTTGATCTTGGGTTTCTACAGTATAACATTCTTTCATAATCTTAATTCGATTTTATATTCTTACCAATCGTTATATTTTCTTTGCCTCACGTTCTTCGTAAAATTTTTCCTCTCAATCATATTTTCTCTTTATTTTACGCAATTCCTGTTTTTTTTTTTTTTTTTTTTGCATATTATTTCTCTATTCATATTTAGTCATATTATTTCATACTGCTGTCATTCTTCCTCTCATTCATTACCTTCGTTAATTCTTTTCTTTCTCAGCTCTTTTTATTTTTTTATTTTTTTCATTTTTATTCAGCAACTTCATCTTACACAATCTCTTTATTACCGTTTTCCCTCATTTTAGTATCGTTATATGAATTAGTAGTAGTAGTAGTAGTAGTAGTATTAGTATTAGTAGTAGTAGTAGAACAACAACAATAGCAACAACAACAACAACCACAACAACAACAACAACAACAACAACAACAACAACAACAACAACAAAAACAAGAAGAACAAGAAGAAATATATTAGTGTTAATGTGTTAATGTGTGTATGTGTGTGTGTGTGTGTGTGTGTGTGTGTGTGTGTGTGTGTGTGTGTGTGTGTGTGTGCGCGTCTGACCTTAGCCGTGGCATTAAGACGACAGAGTTAAATGTGCTGAGGTGATAGAATGCTAATATATGTGCCGTGCTGAGGAGGTGATCTAGCTTGTGTGTGTGTGTGTGTGTGTGTGTGTGTGTGTGTGTGTGTGTGTGTGTGTGTGAGAGGTGGAGAGGGGAGAGGCATGTTATTAGTCTTCATATTTCTTTCTTGTAGTAGGTGGTGGTGGTGGTGGTGGTGAAGGTGGTGCTGGTGGTGGAGGTGAAGTAACAGTAGTAGTGGTAGTAGTAGTAGTAGTAGTAGTTTGCTGTTGTTTTTGTTGTTGTTATAAATAAGGATGAAGAAAAGATGTATGTATATATGTCTGTATGTATATCTTATCACTAGTCAGTTTACTTTCATTCCCTCATCTCATCTAAAGTTATAGAATCTTTCTAACTTCCTGAAAATACATAGCCTTTTATTTTATGTTAATATTTTTCATTACATATTTCTTGCCATTTTCTTATTAATTCTTTTTTTTTTTCTCTCATTTCATTTATTTATTTTTGTGTATAAGTTGTTTGTATTACTTTTCTTCATAGCAAAATTTTCAACCGCAAATCTTACGTAGGGTAATTCGAATAAAGATCAAGACGTGACTCATAAAACGTTCCTTTAGCCTTGGGAAGATATTTTCCGTAAAAAATAACAATGATAATAAATAAAACAGAAAATACTAAGTGAACATCAAATGACAAAGCAAAATACCACAAATAAAAGGAAGAAAAAAGCAAGTAATTATTATTTGTGATGAAAGAATAACGTATCATGAATATCATCTAGCGTTCTTTTAGCAATGAGAAAAAAAACACAGGGAAAAATATTGATATAAACAGAACTGGTGATGAAATTTCATGTTATCGGAAAAAAATAAATAAATAAATAAAACACTGCTACTTATAATAACAAGGGAAATTATAGAGACTGAATAATGCGTAGTAGTAGTAGTAGTAGTAGTAGTAGTAGTAGTTATGATATTAATACTGGTAATAACAACAACATTACTACTACTACTACTACTACTACTACTACTACTAATAATAATAATAATAATAATAAAATCAGACGTAGTAGAAAAAAATAAATACAATGTAAGACAAACACTAACAAAGATAAATGAAGAACAAAACAGGAAAATAATAACAAAAAAACCATTCAGATAACACCGCTACGAAAGTGAAGGTAAATAATGCCTTTAATTAAACTTGAATTTTATCTGATGCGTAAATAATATTGTACAAATACCACAGTAATATTTTAAGGCCGAGTTGCATTCTCTCTCTCTCTCTCTCTCTCTCTCTCTCTCTCTCTCTCTCTCTCTCTCTCTCTCTCTCTCTCTCTCTCTCTCTCTCTCTCTCTCGTCAAAATTAACTTCAGCGAGATAGTAAGATATATTTTTTTTTCCTCGTCTATTTTTTCCTTCTAGAATGTTGTTGTCCTTCTAGAATATCCTGTGTGTGTGTGTGTGTGTGTGTGTGTGTGTGTGTGTGTGTGTGTGTGTGTGTGTGTGTGTGTGTGTGTACGTGTTTGTCTGTCTGTCTGTCTGGGTGTTGGCTATGTTCTCTCTCTCTCTCTCTCTCTCTCTCTCTCTCTCTCTCTCTCTCTCTCTCTCTCTCTCTCTCTCTCTCTCTCTCTCTCTCTCTCTCTCTCTCTTATTCTTTCTCTCTCTTTCCTCATTCTTGTTTTATTTTTAGATTCATCCTCTCCTCCCCTGGCCTTCCTCTTCCTCTCTTCCTTCCCTCTCCCTCTTCCCTCCCTCCCCCTCTCCGTCTCCCTCTCCCTCTCTTCTCTTATATCGCTCTTCAAAGGACAAAATGAAGGACGGCCACTCATCACTCGCTTCTCTCTGTGTGTGTGTGTGTGTGTGTGTGTGTGTGTGTCTGTTTATCTATCTGTATATCTGTTTATATTTTAGTAGTAGCAGTAGTAGTAGTAGTTATTGCTGTTGTTGTAATAATAGCAGTACTGACTACTACTACTACTACTACTACTACTACTACTACTACTACTACTACTACTACTACCACCACCACCACCACCACCACCACCACCACCGCCACCTCAAAGGAAAACAGTGTACAGATAAAAATAACTTAGGTACAGTTAACCCTCACTAGACACAGGTAAGGGCGAGGCAGGCAGGTGTCCAGCTACTACTGGCCTACCTGAGGTCACATGTTTACCTGGATAAGACTAAGGTTAATTAAACATGTGACAGACTGGTAAGGTGGCAGGCAGAAGGTAGACAGGTGTGTGTGTGTGTGTGTGTGTGTGTGTGTGTGTAGGTCATCTTCTCTCTCTCTCTAGGTCTATTTGTAGAGGCCTAATTTTTTTTTTAATGTTATTGAAGTTCAAATTTTGTTTCTGTTGATTATTGATAGTTTTGCGTTTTTTTTTGTGTTTATTTATTTGTTTATTTATTATTTTATTTTGTTTATCTGGTTTGTTTATTTTTTTGTTTAGTTATTTGTTGTGTTTATTTGTTTATTACGTTATTTTTAGCTGTTTATTCATTTATTCATTTATTTTGCTTATGTATTTTCTTCCTTAATTACGTATAGTATTTAGTTCTTTATTTCCTCATTTTTATCTATTTTCCATTTCTGTTTATCTGTTTATTTTTATCATTTATTTTTTATTTCAATTTTATGTTTGTATTCGTGTGTTGTGTATTTTGTGATCCATTAATATTCGCCTTGGGCACCTAAGTATTCGTGTCTTCCGTAATATATATTAGTTTGTATCTAGTTCCGTTTTCTGTGAGTCAAATGTTCGTCTCATGTAGGACTTAAGTATTTCTGTTTTACGTACGATAATTTTCATCTTTCATTTTTCTGTACGTTGATTTTCTGTTCGGTATTCTTACTTATTCTCGTTTTCTTTACGCTTTACATTTTCTATACGTTAATTGCTCTACTTTTTTTAATAATACTTTATTTATCTATTTTATAACGTAACAATGCAATTACCTGCCTAAAATATTCTTGAAGACTAACTATTCTATTAATATCCAGTCACTTTTCTTACGTGTTTTTTTCTTTCTCTTTACCTTTTACAGAAGTGTTATTAATTACTTTTCATTAATATTTCAGTCATATACTTAATCTAATATATTTTTCGAGAACCCCCTAACTGATACACCAAAAAATATGCATTTAACCTCTGAGAAATGTTGCCAAATGCCCTTAACAGTCACCGCACCTGTAAAAAATATCATTAATTCTTTTCTTTACGTATTTAACTTAACCTAACCTATTCTCGAAAACACATAACTGATTAACTATAGAATATAACCTAATTAACCTCTGAGAAATGTTGCCAAATGCTCCTAAACGCTTCTCTTACCTGTAGGGGCCACGTGCGCAGGTAACCACAGACAGGAGAGAAAAAAATAATCACTTCTGACCACAATGTCCTGAAAAAGTCACTTGGTAAACCTCCGCCACTGCCTCGTGTTTCTTCAGGAGGAGGAGGAGGAGGAGGAGGAGGAGGAGGAGGAGGAGGAGAAAGGGTGGTTTGTGGGGAGATGGTGGAATGGAAGGAAGGGGGAAAGGAAGGAAGGATAGAATTAGGAGCAGGAGGATGGGGAATGGGAGAGAAGGAGGAGGAGGAGAAGAGGAGGAAGAAGAAGAAGAAGAAGAAACAACAACAACAACAACAACAACTACTACTACTACTACTACTACTACTACTACTACTACTACTTCCACCACCACCACCACCACCACCACCACCACGATCATCACCACGACCACCACCACCATCACCACCACCATAACCACCAATAATAATAATAATAATAATAATAATAATAATAATAATAATAATAATAATAATAATAATAACAATTCATTCTTTTTCTTTTCCAGGCGATGAGGAAATCATTAGAAAGCAGAAAAAGTGCAGAGAGGAATTTCTGGGAACTTCATGCGGCCCTTCTGGAGGAGGTGAGGAGGAGGAGGAGGAGGAGGAGGAGGAGGAGGAGGAGGAGAAGGAGAAGAAGGAGAAGTCTGTTAAGAGAGGTCTGGGTAAGAAAGGAAGAGAAGGAAAGGAGGTAAGAAGAGTCAGTGAAGAGGAGGAGGAGGAGAAGAAGAAGAAGAAGGAGGAGGAGGAGGAGGAGAGAAGGCTAGAGAAGTGATTGGAAGAGTCTGTTAAAAAAGGGAGAGAGAATTTAGGGAGGAGGGAATGGAGGAAAGGAAGGAAGAGTGAGTGAAGAGGAAGAATGAGGAGAGGAGGAGGAGGAGGAGGAGGAGGAGGAGGAGGAGGAGGAGGAGGAGGAGGAGGAGGAGGAGGATATATAAAACACACTTATAATAATGATACTAGTAGTGGAAGTTTAGTTATTTATATTCTAGTAATTTTCCCTGTTGTAAGTGTGTGTGTGTGTGTGTGTGTGTGTGTGTGTGTGTGTGTGCTTCCCGGAAAATAATTGACGTCATATTTTTTAAGGATAAAGAAGGCGAGGTTAAGAAGATAATAATAATAATAATAATAATAATAATAATAATAATAATAATAATAATAATATAGATTGTAGTAATAGAAAGAGCAGTTTTGTAGACTACTGTATCCTGTATTATGTGTCATTTACTTAATTTATCCACAACTTCACTCACTACCTCTCATCACAATTCGAGCATGCATCACTGTCATCCATTACCCCTTCTCATTACTCGCCTCTCATCACTAATCATCAGTAACCACTAACTCATCACTCTCCACTGTTCATCATTCACCACCCCACTCATCACCACTCACTTTACTCCCCCAGGGTATTGTATCTGTGTGTCCTGATGGTCTTCTTCACTTCGGGGACTCAGTTTTAATCCATGCCCCTGTGGTGGAGCCCCGGAGAGGTAAAGGTGAGTGTGTGCGTGTGTACGTGTGTGTTAAGTTTTCCAGCTTTGTGGCAGTTTGCTTGTCTCTTTTGTGTGTTCGTTTATTTGTGTGTGTTACCGTCTTTCTCTCTATGATCGCCTGTCTGTCTTTTTTTTTTTTATCTGTCTGTAAGTGTTGCATTTTCTTTCTTGTGTTTTATTTTTTTGCTTTATACGTCTGGCTGTCTGTTAGTCTGTTAGTCTGTTCTGTCCGTCATTTTGTCTGTCCATATATATTTACTCAGTGCTGGTGTGTGTCTACCTGTCCACCTCTCTCTCTCTATTTCTTAGTCTAGTGGATCTATCATTGCCAAACTCTACCTTAGTCCTTTCATAACACCTATCTCTATATATTAAAAGGCACGAGAACTTCCATGTTTAGGCCTGATGGCTTCTTGCAGCTTCCCTTATTTTCTTATGTTCTTATATTCATTCTCCTCACATCTAATTACCCAAACACATCACATCCTATTTATTTACCTGTCTGAGTATGTATCTTTCACACCAACCTGTTCAAATACTTCTACAATCATTCCCCCTTACCCATCACAGGAACCGCACGCCTGCCCCCTACGGCCTCTACCTCCACGTCAAGCTGCCACGGACTCTCTCTGGCGTGCACCCTCGCTGCCACACCCTCCAGGGAAGCACTGATGAAAAATTATTACGAGGAGACAGCCATCACCGCCAGCCCTGATCATCACAGACCCATGATTAAGAATGTGTTTACTATTCAGCCGTGAGTCCTGGTGTGTGTGTGTGTGTGTGTGTGTGTGTGTGTGTGTGTTGATGAACTGGTTGATGAGTAGATAAATTGACTGACTGATTGATTAATTGACAATAAATTAATACATAGCTAACTTAACCAACTAACTAATTTAACTAACTAAGCAACTAAATAAACTAAATAAGTAACTGAACAAAAAATAAATAAATAATAATAATAAATAATTCGTATAATCATCTATTACATCTATCTCTTTTCCTTTTTTTCCCACATTTTCCTATGTAATTCATTTAACAACTCTACTATCTCACTGTGACACTATTAACTACTCATTCACACCTTCACCAGCTCATCTCTCACCTGTTGATTGGGGGGGGGAGTTCAGGTTAATGTGATTCCACTTACGGCAATGACCACAATAAATTTCTTACTTACATACGTAAATCTGTCGCCTACGTGTGTTTCGTCTTTGTTTTATTCATCTGTCTGTCTGTTTGCATGTCTATCTATCTATCTATCTATATGTCTGTCTATCTGTTTGTCTATCTATCTATGTCTATCTGTTTACATGTGTGCTTGTTTGTTTATCTATCTATCTGTCCTGTCTATCTGTCTGTCTATCATTCACTTGACACCTTACACCAGCCTTTAATGAACAATTACACACACTGACACAACACTGACCTCTCACCTTTGCTGGCGGCAGGCGGAGGTCAAAGGACAGTCTGGGAAGCGTCCTTTGCTACGGTGACCCCTTTGACCTGACGCACACCACGCATGGAGGTCACCACTATTACGTGACCTCCCCAGTAGGCACGGCACTCCACTCTGGAAGGGAAAGCAGGAGACAAGAGGTTCTGCTGAAGGAGGAGCCGAGTTCCCATTGTGTCTGGAAGCTGCAGCCCAGTGACAGAACGCTGAGGATGGTGATGGAGGGAGAGCCAGCTGAGGTGAGGGGCGGGGGGTAAAAGGAGGGTGCGGCAGGGGGCAGGGAGCGGGTGTTTGTTGTTGTTGTTGTTGTTGTTGTTGTTGTTGTTGTTGTTGTTGTTGTTATTATTACTGTTACTGTTATTACTGTTACTGTTATTGCTACTACTACTACTACTACTACTACTACTACTACTACTACTACTACTACTACAATTTCCCTTTACGATCCCTATAATCTCATATTGACCCATTTTGACCCACCATAACCTATTGTGACTCACGCAGGTGGGCGCGCGGGTGTTGATGGTGCAGACGATGACCAACCAGCCCCTAGTAGTGGAGGAGGAATTTCCCACCACCACCATTTACGGCCAGGTGAGTGAATAAAGCAAGTGAATTGTGAGTCAGGTGAGTGAGTAGTGAGCCTCAGGTTAATTACAGGTGAATGAGAGAGCCAGATATGAGTTACAGATGAGTTATAGGTGGGCAGGTTAATTTGGTGAGTCAGATTGTTTGTCGATGAATAATTTGTTTAAGTGTGGGTTGTGTGAGTTACAAGTGGACAGGTAAGTTAGTGTGTGTGTGTGCAGGTGAGGCGCACTTGTGAGTTGACATCCGGGTAGCTTCATTACTTGCTCTTTAATTGTGTGTGTGTGTGTGTGTGTGTGTCTGTGTGTGTGTGTGTGTGTGTGTGTGTGTTGCATTGTGTATGAAAATATTTTTAGCTAAACATTTGTATGTCTCTTTTTTTTTTTAACGCTTCACGCATGCTGTATTGTGTGTGTGTGTGTGTGTGTGTGTGTGTGTGTGTGTGTGTGTGTGCGTGTGTGTGTGTGCGTGCGCGCGCGCGTGACCTCTGACCTCCATCAGCGGCAGAAGATGAAAATTAAAATATAGATAGAACTTATTACGTTGCGTGACGACAGAGGAGGAGGAGGAGGAGGAGGAGGAACGTGGGGGATTGAGGGGAATAGAGGAGGAGAACAACAACAACAACAACAACAACAACAACAACAACAACAACAACAACAAAGAAAGACAGACAGACAGACAGACGGACAGAAGAGAAGAAAGCTGAGGAAGGACAAAAAATCACGATAGAAAACTAAGAATCTTAACAAATCAAGCAAAAAACAACAGTAATATTAGGAAAAGTAGTAGTAGTAGTAGTAGTAGTAGTAGTAGTAAAATGTGCAGTGTTATTTAAATGTCTGTCTATCTGTCTAATATATCTAGTTTTGTGTCTATTTATTTATCCATTTCTTGTGTTTATCTGTCTGCCTTAGTAACATCAATATCACTAGCAGGAGAGGGAGGCTTCAAGACATTTATCCTCCAATTTGTGATAATCCTTATGGCTTTCTTCTTGGGATCTGGCGTCACCAGTAAGCCTTCCTTTTCCTTCCTTTTTGACGCCCTAGGCCAGTGCCCCTCTTACATTAATTGGTGCCCTATTCTGAAACACCTCTGGCTGCACATCCACTTTTCAAATGGCTTTAGCTGTAGTGACACGGGTTTTAAGGGAGACAGATTAACAAGTTTCTATATTATTAACAGAAGTACTCTTTAGAACCCGGCTGATCGTCTCTGACCTTTGAAAATAATCGTGAAGTGATTCGGATTTCAGTGGCGTTTTTCATGGTTCTATAGTGACAGATTAACAACCTTTCTTAACCCGGCTGATCATCTCCGTGACCTTTGAAAATAAATAGTCTTGGTGAGGGAGTAAAAGCGTTTCAGAATATGGGTTTTAATCTCAACCCTCACTTCTTCCCTTCAGGAGCAGCAAGTCAGTGTGGGTGTGGTGAACAGAGCCACCACCAGAGCTGCGTCTACCTTTGCCCTCCTCACCTGGACCCGCCACGTCCCTGAAAACTCACCTGGGGAACTAGACAAGGCGGAGATACCAGAAGTGGAGGACCTGGAGAAGGGAAGGGAGGAAGATAAAGAAAGGGAGATTGAGAGGGAGAAAAGGATGAGGGAAGAGCAGAGGGAGGAGATGAGGAAGGAGAGGGAGGAAAGGGAGGAGGAGGCAGTTGAAAGATTACGGTTGGCACTTCAAGATATTAGTAATGATTCATCCCATAGTGATTAGTGGTGACTTCCTGACTCATCACCTACTTAATTTCTACCGCTACCGTCACTACTACTACTGTCATAAACATCACCACGATCATAAACCTCACTACTATTACTATTGCCACAATCTTAAACAGTGCTGTTATTACTACCACCTCTATCATAAACATCACTACTACTACCACTACCACATTCATAAACATCTCTTCTATTACTATTACCACGATCATAAACATTGCTACTAGTACTATCACCTCGATCATAAACATCACTACTACCACAATCATAAAGACCACTACCACAACCACCACAATCACCACTACCATAACACCTGCTATAACACACACCATCACTAATACAACCTTTCATAACGCCAAAAATTACCCTTACCTTCTAACACCACCACCATCACCACCACAGCCACACTGACCACAAAAAGACAATGAAAATTAATACCTTTATTCTTTAACTCCCCTTATTCTGCCCATAGCATTATATGGGTCACGCTAACCACCCCAGGACCAGATATTATCAAACATTTCTTCGGATACTCTCTCCTCATTCTTGAACTCTTCTTCTTGTACGGTTTTTTCTGTATCTCACTCATACACACGTTAATTAACACACACGCACGCCCACCGGAGATATTTAAAGTATTACGTGGTGTTATTGTATTTATTTTCATGGTATTTATTGTTATTCATTAGTACAGTCATCTCTGTCTTGTATATCATTCATGTACTTCATTTATTTGTAAAGCACGCATGCCCACCAGAAGATAATTGGATATTTTAAAGTATTATATAGTATTATTTATTGTTATTCAGTGCAGTTGTCCCTTACAATACGAACAAACACATACTGAAAATTCGCCTTAATATTCTTTGCTCACACAACGAACGCCAGAGTTCTTACCCGTTCGTAAGTGAGGGACCACTGTACTGAAAACTATGGGAGGGAAGTGTAAGAGATGGAAAGAGACACATATATTGATAAATAATAATAGCTAGGGGAATGGAAAAGAAAATAAGAAAAATGATAGATTTAAGTTAACCAACACTCTTTCAGTAACCCAACACGTTCGCTAAGTGAGGATTACTGTATTTACTTGCGGGTCCATTAAAGCCTTAACACCAAAAATACTTTAGTCTGTCCTTAAATGATATCTGTTTTTTGTGATGAATCTTAAGTTGTGGATAAGGATTTCTTTGCCTGTTTTGTTTTAATTTACAAACCAAAAGAAGGATATAAATCATAGTATATTAATTTTTAGCTATAGTATTTGATTATTAGCTTGGGTTTGGAGAGATATATAGGAATTAAAAATTTCTGAGGTTATATGATTAAGTTTATGAGTTAATATTCCCTCGTTTTCTGTGAGAAATTTATGAATGAAGTAGTGCCGGGCCTCTCCAGATGGTGTTGTTTTGGTGCACACGAGCCTTAATAAAGTTCACTGAGCCAATTACTGAGTGCACATGTGAACATCCACAACACCTGAGCGACTTGTGAGTCTGAACACTACTAATTAGTCAAGATAACCGCCACTTAACCAAACGGAAGCTGCATGATACCAAAACGGAAGAGATATATAAACTCCGAAACCACTCACACCAAACAGAATCTAAATCCACAAATAGATATAAAATAAAGTATCCGATTCTATCAGCTCCCCTTCTAGTCTGAATCACCCTGGCGTACTTGGAGTTGACTTAAAGGGGTTTCGATACTCGTCTACTTATAGATAGTAGTTGCCGAGTGTCGCTGCCTCAGTGTTGTCCTGACCGCCGGCGAGGGAGGACGTGCGGCCCCGGGCTTGGGTTTGCCTCTTGACGCCTCATTGAGAGATTGTGGAGTCTTTACGAGAGATGCCGCTGGCGCAACAACCGACCTTGTGGTCCAAACTACAGGTTCAGAAGGATGATGAGGTACGTGGCTGCATCTGTGGTTAACTGTGGTAGCGGTGGTGGTCGTTCGGGGGAGTGGGAGTGGTAGTGGTGGTGGTGGTGGTAGTGGCAGTGGTGGTGGCGGAGCGTTCAACCACCTGCTACTATTACTATCCTAACCACAACCACCACCACAACAGGGACAGGTGTGGAGGAAAGGACTACACGTCTGTCCGTCTCCACACCGCCCCCGTGACAGGTGTGGGTTAAGACGTCACACAACTGTCATTTACCTGGCCCATTGCACACCTGTTCTTAGTTCATCTGACAGGTGTGGGTTGATTGGTGAATGAATGAAATAGTGATGATTTTCAATGTTTACTTCAGGATTTAAACTTTGCATTATGAATTTTGTTTGTTTTTTGCTCAAATTTTACGGTGATTTTGTTTATTGTTAGGATTTGTTATTGTTAGTGGGCGGTATATAATTTTTGTTGTTGTTTGTTTATTCTTGTTTTATCGCATGTTCATTAACTCTAATTTTGTTTCTCTTTTCCAGTTTTCATATTCAACAGTATGTATTTTCATCATTTTCCTTGTTTCCTTTTGTTTCCCTAAATTATCACTCACTTTTACTTTCTTTCGCCTTAAATTTAACTTTTATATCCTTTCTATGATTTCTGTTTCATTTAGTTTTTGTGTTTTTTTTAGTATTATATAATTCTTTGGTTTATTAGTTTTGGTTACCCTTGTATTGCAGTATTTTCCTGCTTAGTGGCATTCATACTTAAGTGAAATTACCATATTGATCAAAGAGAACAGTTGCAGTGACGTGTATGACAATGAAATGTTATCAACACTCTGAAAAAACATTAATTTATGTGGGAGATTAAAAAAAATGAGTGCTCAGTTACAGTATCACAAATTGTCCTGAAGTGATGAATGCATTATGAATATCAGGATGGTTTTTTATTAATAGTTTCACAAATTTGCATTGAGTACTGACTGCATCATGAACAGGGTGGTATTGAGAGTGACGTCAGTAGTTCTAAGTTGAAACCTGAAGTACGTGAGGCAGTGTTTGTAGCAGTACAGTCATACCTCATTAAATGCCCCTTCAAAACCCAATCACACACACAAGACGCCCCTTCAAAAACCCATCACCCACACAAAACGCCTCTTCAAAACCCCATTAAACACAAAACGCCCCTTCAAAAACCCATCACCCACGAAACGCCTCTTCAAAAACCCATCTCCCACACAAAACACCCCTTCAAAACCCCATTAAACACAAAACGCCCCTTCAAAAACCCATCACCCACACAAAACACCCCTTCAAAACCCCATTAAACACAAAATGCCTCTTCAAAACCCCATTAAACACAAAACGCCCCTTCAAAAACCCATCACACACACAAAATGCCCTTTCCAGCCCCATCATACACAAAACGCCCCTTCAAAAACCCCATTAAACACAAAACGCCCCTTTGAAACCCCATCACACACAAAACACTCCTTCAAAACCCCATCAAAGATACAGAACACCCTTTCCAAACCCCATCATACACAAAATGCCCTTCAAAACCCCATTAAACACAAAACACCCCTTCAGAACCCCATTAAACAAAAAAAAAATTTAAAAACCCCATCAGACGGTATAAGTAAGGGGTTTATTGGAAGTACTGATCATATTCAAGAAAGACATTAAAAATAATAGGTTTCACAATTTCTATTGGTTTAAAGATTGGAAGTGGCTGGATGACAAGTAAAGGTGTCTCAGAGTGATTGGTATTTAAAGAAAGATGCAGCAAATAGTAAGGGGTTTGGTGGAAATCTGATAGTTTGCCCACGTTGCAACACATGACGGGAACACGTGGCTCAGTAATTGAGTGAGTGCATCATTTAGTGGCATCGTTATCTTATTTCCGTGTCCTCAGGTGGCTGGAGTGTTGCAGCAGTTGGTGACAGTATAGACTTGGTAAGAGACGGAAGTAGTAACAGACCTTGATAGGAAAACAAAATAAAACAAGGACAGAATTAGTGACGTAGACTCGGTAACAGCAAGGAGTAATAAGAGGGAGGGAAGGAAGGGAGTAAAAGAAGAGACAGAGTTGGCGACAGTGTGAACTCGATAACAGAGAAGAATAAGAGAGTTTGATAGGAAGAGAAAAAAAAATAGCACACTAAATTTCACCGCTCATTTCGTGTCACATTGCGCCAAGAGTTAGGGTGAAAAAAGTTAATGTTTATGACTTTATATAGGAAAAAAAATTGAGTCATATTAAGAAAGGGCTTAAAAATAAAAGCGTAAGAGATTTTAATCTTATATATTAAACAGAAAAGAGTTAATATCTCCAGAAGACAGAAATATATAAGGAAAAACATCAGGAAAATTATTGTTAGTGTTTTCATATATTATCACAAAGGCTTGAAAGATTAGACAGGTGTGTAGATGGTGATGGTAGTGGAAGTAGTCAGGTGTATTTTGTACAGGGACTTCCACATATGTATACCTGATGGCTTCCTGCAGCTTCCCTTTTGATCTTATGTTTTTTTCCTTCACCTTCCCTCAATGCTCCTGTGTTCTGTTCCCCTTGTTATTATGTTCCTTTGTTATTACCACTCAGAGGGGCAAAAGGGTGGGATTAGGAACCCTCTTCTCCTCTCTTTTATTCCCTTAGCTAATAAATGTTGGTGTGTGTGGAGAAAGATGTTCTTTATGTTGCTCGTGAGATTGTGATGGTTGTGAGTGGCTGACACACACACACACACACACACACACACACACACACACACACACACACACACACACACACACACACACACACACACACACACACTGATAGGTTGATGTGTTTTTTTCTTGAGTTTTGGCTGTTTTTAGTAATTCTATCCATTTGTTTACTATTTTGACTCTCTCTCTCTCTCTCTCTCTCTCTCTCTCTCTCTCTCTCTCTCTCTCTCTCTCTCTCTCTCTCTCTCTCTCTCTCTCTCTCTCTCTCTCTCTCTCTCTCTCTCTCTCTCTCTCTCTCTCTCTCTCTCTCTCTCTCTCTCTCTCTCTCTCTCTCTCTCTCTCTCTCTCTCTGCGCCTGGGGTCACGTCTGTATCCTTGACCTTTGCTGGTGCTGGGTCACACAAGGACGCGTCTCACCCTGGTTACCATGGTGACCTCTCTTGGGGCAACCTGGTAGTTGCTGCCTTTGTACACTTACACCCTTCCAAGTACTGAACCTAAACCTAACTTTACGAGTACCTAACATAACCTAACCTTCTGTGTACCTAACCCAACCTAACTTAACCTGAACCAGTCTTAGAAGTATGTAACCTAATCTAACCTAACCCTTGAAAGTGCATAGCCTAACCTAACTTAACCTAACCTAACCTAACCTAACCTAACCTAACCTAACCTATCCTACCCTACCCTACCCTACCCTTAGCCAACCTAACTCTGAGTCCTTTGAAAAGAGTTATGGTGAGAGAGTGAAGAGTGAAGAGTAAAGTAGAGTAGATAGTAGTGTTTCAAAATATGAATCTTTATCTTACCGTGTTTTATGCATCTTTCTTTTCACGTTTTCTTTTAGTACGTAAATCTTCTCTGGTCCTCCACTCTTCCTCCTGTCTTCTCTGTTTTACTCTTCCCCTCTTCATTGTCTTCTTTTACTACACCATTCCTCTCCTTTGGTCCTCTTTCTTCTTGTCTTTATCTTATTCTGTGTGTTCCTTCTGTTGTATTCTTCCACCTGTCTTTCTTTTGGCACTCTCATAAACCTCTTCCTTGCTTCTCTTCTCTTTTTTCCTTCCCTCTCGTTTTTTTCTCTTTCCTTCATCTTTTACTACACCATCACCTCCAATGTCTTCTTTTAGTACATCTATAAACCTCTTTCGTCTTCTTTCTTCCTTCCTTGCTTCCTTCCTTCCTTCCTTCCTTCCTTCCTTCCTTCTTTCCTTCCTTTGCCATACTTCTCTGTTTTCATCCATCACCTTCTGTATTTCTTTCTCTGAGCTCCTATCTTTCTCCTGCCACACCACCTCTCTCTCTCTCTCTCTCTCGCTCTCTGTCATGTCTACCTCCAGACTGACACACCTATACCCATCTCACAGCTTGGCCAGGGTTGGGAGTTGATGCAAGGCTTGGTTAAGTTAATTGTTAAAGTTATTGTATTCACCCTTGCTGTCCATTATCTTGCATCCTTCAGGCTCTAGGTGTGTGAAGTGCTCTGTAAACACACTCTGCACTTGCTCTTAATGCCAGCCACTCTGTCAGCACACTACAACATAAGAAAATAAGGGAAGTTGCAAGTCATCAGGCCTACACATGGCAGTCCCTTTGTGAAATAAGTGCCTGTCTGTTTTCACTATTATCCCTGTCCATGTTTGTCTAATCTTTAATTGTCATTGTGAAAATCAGTACAATGTTGATTTACGAATTTTGAAAGTTATGTATAAAGTTTTGTCTTGTTCTATCTTTATGATTTGCAGAATTAATGTTTTTGAATAAGAATTTACAAAAGTTAACTGTGTATATTGAAAAAAACTACTTTAAAGAGAGAATTAACGTGATAGGTTATTTACAAATGTCTGGTTTATAAATTTTGAAGGTTTTGAATAATGTAAGTCAAGAGAAATTATAGAAAAGCAAATTATAGAAAAAATTATGTATAGAATTAATAAAATCATCTCGTATCTTTTTATGAATGCAAAATTTGTTTTCTGAGATATAGATAAAAAAAAAGAGACTAAAGACAAAATAAATGAAAAACATCAGATCTTACTTTACACAATTTCACATTCTTTACAATCAGTTTTAGAAGAACAATACCTACACAGTCAACATCCGTGAAACACAACATTTATAAACACCAACACTTTCACAACACACTGGACAAGACTCGAGTGGAAAATCATCACTGAAAGACAAACGGGAGGTGAGACGAGGCATTTCCAGGTAACGCAGACAGGTGAGGGTCGAGAGGAGGTAATTAGGGCAGATGGAGGGATTGAAAGAGGTGCAGGTGTGTGGAAGGAGGTGGTGAGGGAAGGAGAGGGAAGAATGAGTGGATTGCAAGGCCTGGGTACAGATGGATGGACTTCTATTGAGGTGGAGGGAGTGGATTGTGAAATTGTGATGTACAGGGAGTTCTTGGTTTAGTTCTGTTTGTTTTTGTTTATTTATTTCTATATATTTTTTTCATTACACATTTCTTTTTATTAACTTATATTTCTTTTCAGTACAGTTACTCTTCTTTTTTTCTTTTATTTTCACAAGTATAACAGTTATGTTTTTATGCCCTAGATTATGATTTTTTTATATATATATATTTTTTTTTCAGTACATTTTCCTTCATATTTTTTTTATTTACTATTTTCTTTACTGGTACAGTAGTTATGTTCTTGTGCTCTAGATTAATTACAATAGTATTAGCAGAGGTGGGTGACACACTTCAGGGACTTACTTAGGCTGCCTCTGACCTATGCTGAAAATCAATTTAGAAACCCTTGTAATTCAGATCCCCTGTGGATAGATAGCTGATAGGTGGAAGGCCTAGGTAGAGGTAGGTGGGGTATTGTATTGTGGACAGGAATAGATTGTGAGATAGATAGACAGGTGGATAGATAGATGGATAGGTTATTTGTGCTTTAGCTGGGTGGTAATGTGTTTATTTTTTGTGTTTTCTTTGCTTATATATATATTAACAATTGCTTTGATTTTTTTATTGTTTTGTTATTTAGATTAAAGGAGGGAGAGACAGACAGACAGACGTACTCTACAACACCTTATTCAAACAAAGCCCACTGCATAATGAACTATCTCGTGTGTGTGTGTGTGTGTGTGTGTGTGTGTGTGTGTGTGTGTGTGTGTGTGTGTGTGTGTTTGTGTTTGTTCATTTGTTTTTTCTCTCTACTGAAATGCTAATTTTTGTCACCTAAGTGCTCTCTGTGTCCCTTGCCATTAAGTGCATCTGTGTGACCCTCACCTGTGCCCTCACCTGTGTTGTGGCCTAGTGTGGGTGTTAAACACATTACCACATCATTCTGTCACTGTTTGGCCTTAATTGTTGCTGAAATAATGTGTTTTTGTGTGTGCTGTGTTGTGTTACTATTTACACACACACACGCGCACACACACACACACACACACACGCACACGCACGCACACACCACCCTATCACTGTCATTCTCTCTCTCATCCCTATTCTGCTCATCTCTCTAACACAAGAGTTAACCAGTATTCGCAGTCATTCACCCCTTTCTCTGGTTGGGACACACACACACACACACACACACACACACACACACACACACACACACACACACACACACACACACACAACACACAACACACACACACACACACACAGAAAATGAAGGCTGGATATTGAAGAGGACATGAGCAAAAGAATAAGGGAGATGTTTGAGTGTTGAATTGAATGTTCAGACTAGGAGAAGAGTGATAAAAGGAATGGAGTGTACATCACTAGAAGGAAAACTTGAGATAGATAGATAAGGAGATGTGTTTGAATGACGTTACAAGTACAGCTTCCTCAGAAATGTTAGTGTCTAGAATGCAGTAGGAGAGGAGAAGGTGATAGAAGCATGGAGTGTACATCAACTGAAGGAAAAACATGAGAGAGATAGATAAGGAGTCAGGAATATAGATAGAACAAGACAAGTTTAAATGCTGTTAAAAAACATAGCTTTCATAGAAATAGAGAATGTGTAACACAAGTCTCTGCAGATATTGCCACAGGTGAAAGTACAAGTTAATCTAAGTCAGAAATGTTCTATGCACATAAGGATTCTGAGGGCTTGTTTGGCTGTGGTGTGAAATTCCAGTGTGGCCCAGTGTGACAGATACAACGGCCAGTCCAGGCGGGTAACCATGGTGGAGAAACGCCTCATCCACACACTCCACATTACTTTGAATTATACAATACAATTTGAACGTATTCATTGTCACATTCTTGGAGGGAAACTGCGTGTGACTGACTAGCAATCATCTGACTTGCTGCTGGCCACGCTCCATCCCACTCACTGCCTGGGTAGACAGTGCATGGTGCCACACGGCCTGTTATTTTATTTGTTGCTTATTACATCCATACTATCATTGTGTAATATTCATCGGTAAATCACCTGTTCATTGCCGTCCCAGTAAACTTCCGAATCTTATAAATCACCTGTTCATTGCCATCCCAGTAAACTTCTGAATCTTGTAAATCACCTGTTCATTGCCATCCCAGTAAACTTCCAAATCTTGTAAATCACCTGTTCATTGCCATCCCAGTAAACTTCCGAATCTTGTAAATCACCTGTTCATTGCCATCCCAGTAAACTTCCGAATCTTGTAGAAATCATGACTGAATAATTCACAATTTCACAAACGGACATCCAGGTGTACACATTCCACCATGGTTACCCCGCCCGGCCTGGTTGTTGTATCTGTTGTTAGGCCACACTGGAATTTCACACCACGGCCAAGCAAGCCCTCAGAATGTATATGTGTGCACAGAACATTTTTGACTTGGATTAATCTGTACTTTCACCTCTGGCAATATCTGCAGAAACTTGTGTTACACCCTGTAGATATACCTGGAATGAACTAAGAGAGGTGATAGAGGGAAGGGGTGTACATTAACTAAAGGAAAAACTTGAGAAATATAGATAGAGAAGGAGGCATTTTTGAATGATAAAAAGTACAGCGTAGAAATATAGAGTGTACATTGATTAAAGGAAAAACTAAAAAAAATAGAGATAGATAAAGAGACAGAAAGCATTGAAGACATTTATTATGCTGTAATTAAGTGAACACTGAATACTTGAATACAGTACATGATACATAAAGGCAGCCACTCTAAAGAACACACTGGGATGTAGATATGGCTGTGTGAGTGTGTGTGTGTGTACTGCAACTGGACACACACACACACACACACACACACACACACACACACACACACACACACACACACACACACACACACACACACACACACACACACACACACACACACACACACACACACATAGATAGATAAGAACATATTGTAGATACCTGTAAATACCTGTAATAGATAAAATATATGATACAAATAAGAAATGAACATGAAGTGAAGGAAAAAGAGAACAAATCTAAACAGGAAGAACATACAAATTTATAACTAAGGCCCTGTACAATACACACCTACACACACACACACACACACACACACACACACCAGCTATAGTTGCCCTAATCAATAAACCCCATTGTAAGATATTGCTTTGCTTCACCTTCACTCAGCCTCATCACTTTCCAGGAACAAGGAAGAGGAAACATACCTTGTCTGTCCCCTCCCTGTCCATCCCTGCCCCTCCCTGTCTTTCCCTCTCCCTCCCTGTCTCCCTGTCCTTCCCTGTCACTCCCTTTGCCTCAAGCTGTCAGGGGGAACGTGATCATGAAGAGTCTATATCACAATACAGCTTCCCCTCATTCCTCGTATTGTGTGAGCCTCTTTTGCTGTGTCTTCTTTGTTAGTCAGGCTTTGAAACGTGTCATGTCGGATGGACTTGATAAAATCTCTCCTCTTTAATTTGTAAGGGTTGTTTTGTTGCAATGATAGTCTCCTTGCTTTTTTATTTGTAAGGGTTGTGTTGCAGCGATAATACCTCTCGTATTTAATTTGTAATCGTTGTTTTGTCGCAGTGATACGGCTTTGAAGACCAAACTGGATAGACATAGAGAGAGGATACAATGAGATTACTCCCCTCCTGTAAACCACAACTAGGTAAATACAGAGATGGGAATATGTTGTACACCCCTTACAATGCCTGGAATACATAATAGTAAAAGATAAAACAGTTAATGAATTTAAGTCAACTGAAGGAGAAGAGGACTATAGTGTAGACACAGAAGCAGAACTATACAAATTTACCTCAAGCCTTTAACATTTTAACATTACACACACACACACACACACACACACACACACACACACACACACACACACACACACACACACACACACACACACACACACACACACACACACACACACACACACACACACACAAAGTAAGTAGGTCAGGTTTAGACAGACTCGCTCACTTGAGGTGGAGGAGCTCAAAGCAAGGGTGGGCTGCAGGACTCAAGGTTCTGCACCAGTGATGCAAAGGCAAGGCTGAGATGCACGGTGGCGCTGGGGTGCTGAAGACCAAATTTTTAAAATGGCCATTTAATTTGCTGCCATTTTTCCTTTGAAGTGCATTTTAAGGGAGCTTATTTTTTAAAAAGGACCATTCAAATTCCTGGTGTATTTTTTCAAGGGAGCAAATTTTTAAAGAATCATTAAATTCATTGGCATTTTTTTTCTTTTTCTTTCAAGGCAGTACAAATTTTTTACAGGAGTATATTTAGTTTATTTAGTTTCCCATCATTTTTTCCAAGGGGACAACAATTTAAGGGAGCATATTCATAAAAGAGTACGTTTTAAAGGGACACATTCTTTGTGGGGATAGTTTTAACACTAAATCTTAAAGGTGCCACATATTTTAGGAATCAGACCATTTTTCAACATAATTTCACTCACTCAAACTTGTCTAAATGAGGAACCATTAAGCGAAATCCCCTTAGCACTGTTTATAAAGCTTTAGCATGATAGACAGATAACAAGACAGGTGACAGACAGGCAGGGCAGGTAAGGGTGCACCTCCCATCACCAGCAATCAACAGGTAAAAAAGTACCATTATCACTTTTGTACCTGGTGATGAGAGACAGGTGGGTGGGGAGGTGAGTGGTGAAGCCTTGATTAACCTTCCCGGAACAGCTCGTGAAGATTCAGGTAATGTGCAGGTATGAATGAGGCTCGTTAGGTGTATGATTTACCTGTGGGTGTCTTGATTGCTTCTGATGTCACATTCATACATTCCTAGTTCAGTCAAGTGCCAGAGAGAGAGAGAGAAAGAGAGGGGTAGGGATAGTTATATAAATTAGACTGGTTCTTACGAGTTTTTCTCCCATTAATTGTGCACAATTCGTGTTAATTATGAAAACAGCCTTGAATGCTCAAATAACTTGCACTAAAGCTTGGTGAAGAGTGTAGAATTGTTATTAACCCCCTGACTGCCCCTTGGTACACCTTTCCCTAATTACCAATCACTGTGAGACATCTTTTACTAGTCTACAGCCACATCCAATCTTTGAGCAGGGAAGAAATTACAAAATACACTCTTTTTCATTGCCAACTTTCTTGCAAGTTGCTTGTAAAGATTTCACACATTGCTTCTGGTGCTGCTAACTGTGTCATGGTGCAGTGAAAGGGTTAAACTCTCACTTAAATGAAAGCATCTTTATAGACCGTAATAACTTCTAATAAAACCTGGTGGAAGTGCAAATTTCATGTTATAACTTTCAATAAACTCACACAAACACTTGCAAGCCCAATAACTTCCACTGGAGCCTGTAAACCATGCACTTTCCTTCTTAAACTTGAGAATAAATTTAAACATCTTTGGAAATCCCAATAATTTTAACTGTTGTTGTTGTAAAAGATGCAGTATTCTTGCCAAACTATCATTAAAATATGAAAACCATCTTAAAAACTCAAATAAGCCGACTAGAACCTGTTAGAAAGAGTAGATTCCTTTGCTAAATTATCACAATCATAGAAAAATAAATGAGTTACACTGAAGCCTTTTGAAAATATAGATAATTAAATTACCTCCAGAATCAGGGAAAAAACACTCTTAAAAACCCCAATAACTTCCATTAGAATCTTGTTAAATTACCATTAAAATCACAAAAAACACCAATGAAATCCAATGAACCCTTTTGGAAGTATAGAATCATTAAATTACCTTCAGAATCACGGAAACCATCTTGAAAACTATAAATTCTCAAAAACCAATTAAAAAGTGTAGATTCCTTATTAGATTATCAATAAAACCATAAGAAAAATGTGAATAAACATTGAGTCATTTTGAAGGTATGGATTCCTTAAATTAACCCAGGAATCACAAAAACCTCAATAACTTTCACTCAAGCCTGTAGAAAGTCTTGAAACCTCGTTAAACCATTACTAGCATCTTGGAAACACTAATAACTTGTACTGGAGCCTTTTGAAAGTGTGGAATCCTTGTTTAACTATCATCAAGATCCAGAAAATACAATTGAAAATCCCAATAGCTTCTTCTTGCTGTTGAAAGTAGAGAGCATTTGTTAAACTGTCACTACAATCACAAAAACACCAGTAAAGCCCTTTAGAACATCTTAGAAATATAGAATCATTGTTGAACTATCACTTGAATCATGAAAACCCTTGAAAATCCCAATAACTTTCACCAGATCCTTTTTAAACTGCAGAATTCTTGTTAACCCATCACTAGAATCACAAAAATATCAATAAAGCCCTTTAGAACCTCTTAAAAATATAGAATCATTTTTGAACTATCACTTGAATCATGAAAACCCTTGAAAATCCTAGTAACTTTCACCAGATCCTTTTTAAACTGCAGAATTCTTGTTAACCCATCACTAGAATCACGAAAACATCAATAAATCCCTTTAGAATCTCATAGAAGTATAGAATCATTGTTGAACTATCACTGGAATCATGAAAACCCTTGAAAAACCCAATAACTTTCACCAGATCCTTTTTAAACTGCTGAATCCTTGTTAACCCATCACTAGAATCACGAAAACATCAATAAATCCCTTTAGAATCTCTTAGAAGTATAGAATCATTGTTGAACTATCACTGGAATCATGAAAACCCTTGAAAATCCCAATAACTTTCACCAGATCCTTTTTAAACTGCTGAATCCTTGTTAACCCATCACTAGATCACAAAAACAGCAATAAATCCCTTTAGAATCTCTAAGAAGTATAGAATCATTGTTGAACTATCACTGGAATCATGAAAACCCTTGAAAATCCCAATAACTTCCACCAGATCCTTTTAATACTGGAGAATATTTGTTAAACTACCACTAGAATCACGACAACACGCTTCGGAATCCCTCTAATAGCCTCCAGTAGATCCTGTTAAGAGCACTGGAGATAAGACTTTGAAACTTAAGGGAATCCGGTTCTTGGGCTGTATTCAGAAACAGTTTGCTCTCCCACCATAACTGTTTTCAAAGGCGTCAGAGATGAGCAGCCAAGTTCCCAAGATTGTTTCTCCAGTTGATAGTGTAGAAATGCAGTTAATTCACCACTAGAACTGTGAAAACACCCTTAAAAATCATGTAATGTCAACTGGATGGAGCTGCGACGAAGTGTTTTAAAATGTGTTAATTGCT